>NW_027433754.1:0-24910 GCF_044706935.1 Curcuma longa
TACTATAATACCACAATAATATTATATTAGCAGTTATAGTCTTATAAAATAATTATTATATATTATAATAGTTATTCGTAATTTCTATAATAGTATTAGAAGTGAAAAATATATTGACATTGTAGTAGTTAGTGTACAACAATATTTAAAATAACAGAATTCTCATAATAAAAATATCTAGTAGGGCGACTTTTTGATATTTTTTTAAAAAAATGCACTCTTTTATGGATTTATATAATTGAATTTTTGCCCAAACAGAAGCCTTTTTCTTGTCCATACATATAAATGCTTCGCTGCTGTAATTGATATGCTACATTAAGCCATTCGCTAAAATGTGTAATGTTGTCTAACCCAGTACAGGTTAGATGGGCCGCTTCTATCTGGTCTGACCCAGCACAGGCTGGATGGTATACCTAAAATGATTTCATAATATTTGGGCCCTTCCTTATCCGACTTTGTCTAGTCCACCGGGCAAGTCACGCACAACCACGGTACTGAGTCAGGCTCGTATAAATAATAATATTATTATTATTATCACCAAAAGGTCGCAAATGGTTATTAGATCATTGATTGGAAAGTTCCAACTTGCAAGGTGTTAAAAGGTAGAGTTGTAAATGAATTAAATGTTCATAAATAAAGGTAGTATTTGACTTATAAGAGTTTTATTTATATTAATTTAATATATATAAATTAATTAAATAAATAAATTTAAATAATTTATTAAATTAAATGAATAAATTTTGAATGATATATATATATATATTCAATTCATTAATATTTATGAATAGAGATTGTGGCTCTTGAAACATAGTTCAAATTGGTCACACATCTTAAATTTGTAGAATGAATAGAGATTGTGAGCTATTCATGAATAATTTTCATAAATAATATTACAAATAATATTAATGATTATGTTCATCAATAAAATTATTATCATAATAAATAAATAAAAAATTTATAAATAAATAAATAAATTTATATTATCAAGTATAATAACTAATCAAATAGTTTAAAATTATAAAATTTTTAAATAAACTTGAACTGAAAGGTCGATAATATCTAAACGAATCAAATTCAAATTAAATTTAAATAATTATTTTAATAATTTGATTTATTTTAAATTTGATTTGACTTGATTTAATAATCTTATCAAATAAATTTAAACACTTTAAAATTTAACAAGACTTAGCTCTTTACCATACAAGTTTCTGAAATTATCAATGCCAAGATGAAAACAAGGAGTTATTAACGATTAAAATGGGCTTGGAGAAGACTCTTGACAAGGTTAATTGGTTGGATCTACTTATGGTCCTGAAGTTGTATGGCTTCCCTCCAAGATAGATATTGTGGATTGAGAAGATAGTAGCAACGCACGTAGCAGTACAAAGGGTCCTCGGATCAAAAACAAAAGGGGTCTAAGGCAAGGGAAATTCACTATCACTGTTACTTTTCATCCAAGCATTTGAAGTTCATAGCATATGGCAAAAGGCGAAGACGTTTACTCCAAGTGTTACTCAATATCGACCTCACAATGATTTAAAAAGAGTAAATCATGATGATCGAATGTCATCTTTAAATGGGAGAGATTTTATTTTTCAAGGGATTATTTTCTCGGAGATTTAATCTCTGCTTTTATACAGTAATCTACTATCCGAGTATCAAAATGAGGGAAGAGGCCAGAGACACTAGAGTGCTCTACACTTTTCAGAATGGCACATTCGTTAGACACTAGAGTGCTCTACACTTTTCAAACTCAAAGCGACTTTCCTACAAAGTAAAGAGCAAAAACTAGACAATGAGCTGTAGTTCCAGTTAAGATTTCCACCTT
Organism: Curcuma longa; assembly: GCF_044706935.1. NCBI lineage: Eukaryota > Viridiplantae > Streptophyta > Magnoliopsida > Zingiberales > Zingiberaceae > Curcuma > Curcuma longa. Next base: position 1,829 of record NW_027433754.1, read on the forward strand.
CACCACTGCAAAAAGGTTCACCTTTCACTCTAAATTTTACCAAAGAAACCAGCCGATCTGATCTCTGGCCGCTCAGCCTCTGCAGGGATGTGCTGTTCTCCATTAGCTCGAGGTTGACTATACCCATTTGACACGACACGCTTGCAGTAAGTGCAAAAGATTCTAGCTTTCGAATCCAAAACAAGTTAGGGAAGAATGGATTCTTGGCATGCCCAAACTCCATTTTCTGAAGCACTGGAGACCCAACGTGAGTCCTCGTCAGAATACCAAACGTTTCAAGATTTACTGATCCTCCCACAAGCTCGTCTCCACTTGGATCTTCAGTAGCCCTGTGGTGGTGGAATTTGCTTTTCTGATTGTGGTGAGTGATTGCTATCTTTACTTGTACTGTCATCCATTTGTCACAAAAGAAGTTTCTTCTCATGGAATAGGTTGGCTTCGTGATATATAGTTATAATATCGAATGATCGATCCTTTTAAACTCAGTGTTTTTCTTTCAATTACAAGCACATCATCGGATGCACGTAAGCAGAACCTTAGTCACAGAATTAAACTTTGCTCATCAAATTTGCATTTTATTCATGTAAACATGGAAAAGAAAGTTTGGTGCATTATTTCAAGCTCTGGTAAAAGCACCCATCTCCAACTCTATTGGGATCTGACAGTACTCCGTGTCGAAATAAACTAAGTTGGCATTTCAACGAATGCCTCCTTATGCGCCATTCATGAGAGGTCTCCTCATCTGCCATGCATTCAGAGTCGAAACTTTCACGCCTGCAATTCCGTTGTTGAACGCAAAGAGATGAGCGTTTCTCCTCAAGGCTAAGCTGGGATAAACCCTGGATGTAATGCATGTCATGCCTCCAGCCCCAAAGCTCTCCACTACAGAGTGATCGATCTGCAACGGCGGCGAAGGTTTCAGTGAAAGGAGAACATGGCAATTGGATTTTAGGGTGGTTTCAAAGATTCATCAGCATACCAAGGTCCTCAGAGATATCTTGCCAGTTTTAGCTATGTCGACGTCAACAAAGCCCGCGAACGTTGGCTTGTACAGATTCGGCCTCAGAGATGACCTGTTTAGGTGTTATAAACTCACTTTTATATCAGCAAAAAAGAAAATGACATGTATAACGCTTTCAGATAAGATCAATAGATGGACCACGGAAATGAAGTATGAACTAGTAAATGAGTAACACGCTGACCTGGTAGGATCATGGCAGAGGAGGACCTTATATTTCTGTCCGGCTTTGAAGATTCTGAAGAAGACAGCAGTCTTCTCTTCCATGTTGGCTGAAGCTAGAACATGGAGGCCGAAAGGGCCGACTCCACCTTTGACATCTGCTTTCTTCCGGCCACACAGTGTTTCGGCATCGGTTGCCCAAGAAGGATCAAAGGCCTCAGCTTTTTCCAGCCCCGAGACTTCAAATGTCACGTCCACATCCGCCTGCAAACCAAATTAGACATCCCAAAGGTATCAATCGCGTTTTTCCAATTCTGACCATTCAAGAATAATCCAGTAAAACAGAGTGAAAAGTTTCGATCGATTCTAACCTGAGAAGAGTCTATTCCCTTCACTTCAAAGAAGCCACCACTCGGCACTTGCTTGTTCTTGACGAAGATGTGCTTGCCTCTCAGAGATTCGAGCTCCTCGACTGGCCATTGGATAAGCTGGCGACCGTTTTCGGCAAGCCACACAGCCCTTGGAATAGCCTGAAAGATCAAATTCGAAGGTAATATTTGAAGATTAAACAGGAAAAAGTTTGCATCTTGAATCTAACCAAACGAACAGACCTGGATACCGGCCCATCCTTTGGCTATGTCGTCGTTGACGGAATCGGATTCATTGGTCCACCCCCACAAGATCCTCCTGTTCTTCTTCGTGTCGAAGAACGTCTTCGAAGCGTAGAAGTTACCGTAGTCGTACCTCAACCCGGTGTTGCCGTCCGGCGACGTGCCGTCGGGTACGTACCTGTCCTTGATGTGGTCGTACGTCCCGACCGTGTAGTACTCGTACCTGGTGACGTCCAGGCTCACTTTCAGAACGTGCTTCACGAAGGCGCCGCCTCGCGTCGAAGTGTCGAGCCCCAGGCGGCCGCGCAGCGCCACCGGGTACAAGTCCGGGCACTCCCACATCCCCGTACCGGTCGCCGTGTGCAACGAGTGCTTCGCCTTGACCCACCGCACGAAGTTGCGACTCCGGTACAGGATCACCTCCCCCGTCGCGTCCCTCTTGCTCCCGATCACCAGCTTCCAGTGGCCGTTCACGCCGCGCCACGCCGTCGTCGGGTCGCGGAACGCGCTCGCGTTGACGCCGGACTCGGGCGCGATCACCGGGTTGAAATCGGGCTTGACCCACTCGCGCAGGTACGGATCCGATAGGTTCTTCGGGTACGCCACGTTCTGGACCTGCCGGTTCTGCGGGTCGACGCCCGTGTACATGATGACGGGCCGGTTGCCGGGTAGGATGGTGGCGGATCCGGACCAGCATCCGTTAACGTCGAACGGCTTGGACGGATAGATCGCCGGTTCGAGCGCCTTCCAGTTGATTAAATCGGTCGAGACCGAGTGGGCCCACACGATGTTGCCCCAGACCGATCCCTTGGGGTTGTACTGATAGAAGAGGTGGTACAGGCCGTTGTAGTACATGGGACCTGGGTCGGTTTATTTCCGGTTTATTTATCGAACACGATTTGTCTCGACCGGATTAAACAAAAGAGATGAGTTAGTTAGCGAGCGGGCATACCATTCGGATCTGTTGTCCGGGTTGAGTATTTGAGGGATTCCAGATCCGATGTTGGCACCGAGGAGAACACAGCAAGAAGACCAATCACACAATTAATTAATATGTGTAATAATAAAGACTAAAATAACAGTTTAACCATTTAATTAATTAATAAAATGGAAAGGCAATCGAAAAATGCGACCAAACCTGTGGAATTTAGTTACGAGTGAGAATAAAAATAAAAATAAAATAAAATAAAATTTCCGTTGAAATAAAGCGAGCAAAGTGCGACACGAATTCGATAAAACGATGCGGTTAGGCCCCCATACCCCTACTCTTGGGGCAATCGGGCTTAAATGCGCCGTACAACTCGCCGGCGCCGTCGTCGCCACCGACGAATATCCGTACGGACCCCCTCAAAAACAATGACGGATTCGCAGAACGACGATGACGAAAAGAAAGGGGAGGAGGGTCGACGACGCACCGTTAAGCCAATTTCTCGCCGACTGGAAGTGGTACCCGGTCCTCAACTCGCTGCGCACGACGGCGGCGGGCACGGATTGGAGCGATTCGTACACAACGTGCGAAGCCTCCGCCGCCGCCCACCAATGCGCCAACACCAGCGCAATGGCCAGCAACCGCCCCCAAATCCGTCGCGCCATCGCCTTCGCCTTCGCAAGCCAAAGGAGGAGGAGGAGGAGGAGGAGGAGGAGGAGGAAAGGTTGAAGTGAGGAATTGGGCATCGAGGGAGTATAAATAGAGGGCGGTAGGCTGCGGAGGTGAGCTGGAAAACTTTATAAAAATTGAAAGAAAAAAATTATAATTAAACGAAGTAAGAAAAAAATAAGGGGAAAAAAATAAGAGGAAAATAAATATATAAAAAGGAGCAAGCAACACTATCTATAATTGATATATGATGAATATTGATAGTGGCGGAGCCAAAATTATAAATCTATCTGAGTTAAAATATTTTCGAAAAAAACTCGAGCTATAATAGAATTTACTATCTATTTTTTTATTTTTTTCACTCACCCCTACGCATCTTTGGATGGGCCTTTAGGTCAATGGCGGAGCCAGCCCGGGTAATTTATCCGGGCTGATCTCCAGATTATAGACTGTTCCGACGAGACCACTCGGGCTGGCTCCTTAGTTTTTTTTTTTAAAAAAAATTCTACTGTAAATTTAAGGTTTTTCATGGAAGCTACCCGGGCTATAGCCCGGGTAGCGTTGTACGTGGCTCCGCCCGTGCTTTAGGTTAAAGCTTGTGTAGAGATATACATGGCTCCGAATAGTGAATTAAAAAAATAACATTATATTTAATTTTATTTATGAGTAGGAATAAGTGTTCATTTAATTCAATACTAGTTAAATCAAAGTTGAATGAGGATATAAAACGAAATTAAAATTATTGAGTTTATTATAGTATTATTTTAGGAAAAAATTATATATGTGTCATTAAAACTGTAAATCTCATATTTGGAATTAATTCTTTTTAATGTATACTTAGCAAAAAAGACATTTATAATTCATCTTATTATTATAAATTTTAAAGATGATATATAATAATAATATCAACTTAAGAAAATAAAGAATTTCAATTTTAAAAAATAAGTCAAAACTATTCATCAGAAAATATATTATTTACATTTTATTATAATTTAAAGAATAACAGCGTATTTACCAAGTCATCATCGAACCAAACTAAATTTAAAAAAATCAAATTTAATTTAATTTTTCAGAGATAGATCAGTCGCAAAACCATCTGAGAAAATATTTAATTATTCTTCTCTAAAACAAAATAAAAACAGACATTGAGTTAAGTCTCGGATTTTGTATCTAAAATTAGTAAAATTTAACCAAAATAAGCTTTAATTGTAAAATTTGCTCAAAAATGATCTCTAACCAAAAAAAATGTGGTAAAATTTTGGGGAAAAGAAAGGAAGAGAGGGAATTCCTCGTCCCTAATTTGGTTTATTCCTCTAAGAATAGTTTTGTTCTGTACGTAATCCCAGAAAACAACACATGAATCATAATGATTGACTAATTTGTAAAAGAAAATTTTCCAAGCTATTTGGTAAGCAGTCCAATCATTCAAACATTGATTATCCAGGTGTCTAAATTTCATTCGATTAATTATGGAGATACATAGACGATCTTTTCTTAGTTTGTCGGTCAGATAAATCTAACGTAACACACAACAAGCATGTCTCTTGCATGCAAGGGGCGGAAAAGTTGGTCAAACCCTACAAAATCTAATGAAATTAAGGATGATAGAAGAGAACCTGCTTTTGCTATCATCATCAAGATTCATTATGATGTAGTGGCAACATTAATTCATTATGTTCTGTGCTATTATGAAGCCTTAATGGGAGCTTTTTGTTTAGATAAGGGGATGAGACCATTCCATGACGAGAGCAAAAGCAACTACAGTAATTCATTTCGTGAACAAATTAGCAACTACAGAACTTTTTTCCAAAAGTTAATTAAATTGATTCATCATGCATGTCAATCTTTCTTTCATTCTTATTATCCATCAAATACTTTTTTAGTTTTAATTAATTTCATAAATACTCGACGAGACGACACCTCAAATGTGTACTATATAGTATCACACGAGGTAGCGGCTCATGCTTCAGAGTATTTATTCACTAATGACAGATGGCTTTCAAGATAATCTTTAATTATGCAAATGGTAGGTAACCTAATAGACCATTACGTATTTAAATACGAATATATATACGATGTTTTGGAAGCGTCCAATTTGCTTTGACTTTTTCTTTAATTAAAGTACATTTGGCAGCCCCCTAAGCTATGCCTCCTTCACCCAATAGAACTCCTGCTTTTGAAACGCATATATAAAGAAGAAAGAAGATAGAGGGATAAAGCCAAAAGGAAGCAAAATTTGTTAGTTCCGGATTAATTTAATTAGTTACCGAATTATTTGAATTTTTTTAAAAAATCTACAGGCCAACAATCAATTGATCATCAGGTATAGGTCGATTGTCAACCGTATAAAAAAAACTATGGGGCGGTTGGGTGGGCAAGATTCCTCACAGTCGCACTGACTTCTTCATATATATATACACACACACATCATCATCCTCGATGAATGCTGAGTCCGTGGCCACTGCGGTCGATCCCACTCACCATAAGGATCCTGTAACTCAGTTCCCACTTGACAAGCAAAAAGTATTAGGTTTAATTCGCCACCAGCTTTATGGTGAGCATGCATGCAAATGATCATGAGTTCCACTTGGCCTCGGTGGATATGTCATGACTCTTCTTCTTATCACTCCAGTACACCAATCCAATGCAGTCCAATCCAACCAACAAAAGAAAATCTAAGGAGATATATCTAAATTTAGATTTGTAAGCAAATCTAGCTAGCTGCGTCTGTTTGATCTTTAATTTACTGGATGAGTTCTTTCTTTCTAATTTTTCTATATATATTCTGTGGTGCATATTTTTGCTTTGGCTAATTTCCTTAGGCTTAGATTCTTGCAATAAATCTGAATCATGATTTGTTAGGCTTCAAGAAGTTTAATGCATATAGATTTCTCAGATGGCATTCCAAACAGTACTGATCATAACACAGTGCAAGTTGTGAGGCATCAACTCATTGGAATTTTCCTCAACTGCATAAACATTATGAAACGATTTCATTAGTTGGTGAATCAATATATATATAGGACGACAAGTGAGATCGACATCTTACAAGAGTTTGATATTTTATCATCTGTGGCATCGTTTAGACAGTGGAAAGGCAGGACCTCCATTCGTACTAATTGAAGATATAGAGTTTTTCAGAATTTAATTATAAGGATTAATAAATTGTGTTAACTTTATATATTAACTTTTTAATATAGAAATATATATGTTAATTAATTTTAATTTAAAACATTTTTCATATAGTCCTTGATTTTTAACAACTTACTTATGATATAAATTATTCATGTTCAATTACATATAAAAATTCATTTCCAGAAAGGTGTGCCGAAATTGTTGGAAAGGATAAAGTTGATGAACATGGAAGCTTTTGGAATCAAAGCCTTGGAGATCCAAAAGCCAAGCCCACCATCCTCTAATTTTTAATTTATAGTTTAATGTAATAAAAATTGTTACATTCATATTATCTGTTTAATATAATAAAAGAAATGTCTTGGTGACACCCGAGATAAAATTTTATAGTATTTACAATACAATTTATAATTTCATAACACCTAAAATATAATTTTATAGTATAATTTTAAGATTCATAGCCAAATATTAGAATGAATTTCTACAAAAATAAAAAAGATATCCATCCTCTCTTATTTCAAACCAAAATCCATAGTCGAAGGTTGCATTAAGAATTAGAATGACACAAATGTTGTAGAGTTGACTCTAGAACAACATAAACAATAAAGTATAATTATTCTGTGGTGTGCTTTGCCAACAAAAGCACAACAGAGAATGCTCCTTGCAAGGCATTCAACAAGCTTCAAAGTGTCCCTAACATTGTGCTCCCATGAACTGAACTACTGATCGAGCTAGTTAGGGAAATGATGTATGCCAGTGGTGACATGAAATTAATGTTACCTCAGATTTCAGCCTCTTCAATGGAGGATGGACCAGAACAAAGACTTGCCATTTCTTAAGGCTCAAGCTTATAAAGTTGAGTTGGCATTGACCTTAATCATTAACCTTCGCCTTGAAGAAATTAAACTTTCACTTTTGCATGTGGTTGGGAATTAGAACAGAGTTGCAGCTAAATATAATCTTCATGCCAGTTCTTGTGGTCATGCAACTCAAATTCATCAGCAGAGGCAGAGAAGTACTCATGATTTGGATCTCTTGCACTCAAGATTTCTCTATGAGAAATCCTCTCCATAGTTTTTCACCGTATTTAATTTTGGATTTTGCCTCGGTCTCTATGAGAAATCCAGAGAAGTCAACGTACATGTAGCAACTCCAGGAAATTCTCAAGTCAAACTTCCCATAGTTTTGCTTCTCTCCAGTTGCCCCAAGGCCAAAATCCAAAGCTAGACAAGAAAAAGAAGTCGAAATATTTGAGTCAAGGAAAAGTAATGATTCCCACGTCTCCCACCACTTCAAAACCTTTCTTCAATCCAACTCCAGCTACCACCAAGTAGCTAGTTTTCTCCGCCTTCCTACCCTTTTTTTGGAAGTTGGTTGTTATGGGTTGTATGTCTCTATTAAGAAAGTCAAGATCTGATTAATTAGACATGACACATTGAACATAATGTAATCGGGTTGGACCGACTAGAGGGGGGTGAATAGACGGTTAAGAGAATTAACATTCGTCTTTAAGAAAAATTTGGTTGCAACTGGACCGTTGTTTCCAAGGCAATTAACACTCAATAAAAAAACTCCTTTAGGGTGGAGAAGCCTTTACAAATTGTAGCACACAGACTTAGGGAGAAGATTACAAAAGTAATTGGTGATTTAACTCTAAAACTCTAAGTCTATTTTATAGCACAAGAGAATAGATCTAGATCGTTGATCGTAGATGAACTTTCTCTTGGTCGTTGATCCGTTGATGCGATCCTAACCGTTGATCAGAGATAAGCTTGATCGTAGCCGTTGGGTAAATAAGGATAAACTTTATCTTTAATAAAAGATAAAGAGAATTATCCTTAATAAAAATATAAATATTTATCTTTTATATGATAAAAAATAAATCTTATTAGTCAAAGTCAACAGTTTGACTTTTGTTGACTTTTTGTAGAATCTTTGGTTGGGTGATTTCTGGCCAACCGGAGTTAGGTTCACCCGAATCCGACTCCGGCCTTTTGCCCCTCGAGCATGCTTCCTCCCGGCTTCTTGTCCCTCGGACTTCGTGCATGTCCTTCTCGCTTCACCGGTGTACTCTTCCGTAGCTTTCGCGTCCCTCGGATTGCACCGAGCCCGTCGGCTCACTTTCCCGTGTAACCCTTCTCGTCTGCTACGTCTTACGCTCGACTTCCTCCGTACCTGAGCTCCACACACTTAGCAGAGGGATTAGAACAACACAGGACCTAACTTAACCTAACTCACATCAAAACTAATCGGGGCACCAACAATCTCTCCCTTTTTGATGTGCATCAACCCAGGTTCAATTAGGGTTAAACCAAAAAATAATAAAAGCAATAAAACTAAATAAACAGTTAAGCATAAAATAAATGTTTCATATTATAACTATAACCTCCCTCAACCTCATCCTACTCTCCCCCTTTGATCACAACAAAAACAGGGTATATAAAATTAGGGAAAGAAATAAAAAATTTGTATAAGTGCAATAGAAAGTTAGAAAAATGTGAAAAATTTTTCTAAGTGTACAATTAATACAAATCACAAAAAATATATATGATTTTCAAAAATTAGTGTTGCCAAGGATTTTTCAAATTTAAAATGATATTAATTTTTTTTCAAAAAAAATAAGTTTACTAAGAGAAAATTTTAAAAGTTTTTGTGCAAATTTAATAAAAGTTTTGAGAATAGGACAAAAAATTTCGAAGTTAATTGATTTTTCTATGGGTAGAAAAAAAAATCAAAAAATGACAGAGTAAGAAATATGAAAATTTAATTTTTAAAATTTTAAATTTTCTAATAAATTAGTAAAAAAAATTGATAAAGTTAGCATATGATGTGTAAATCCGAAAAAATTAGATCTCGTCAAAATATTTTGTTATCGAATTTTTAAAATAAAAAAAAGATTTCATTATAAAATTTGTAGAAAATTAAAATATTGTTAAGAAAATCTAAAACATTTCGTAGAGATCGACTCTGCAACCAACTTGTCTCATAACTCAACACCCGACTCCTCTTAAGGTTTTATCCCGCTCAATGCCCGACTAGGAGCCCATTCGAGTTCCGAGCTTCAAACTCCGAGCTTCGAACCTACCAGAGTGACTCAAGGTCGGACTGACTCTGTGAGTCGGTGCTCGACCGACTCCATGATTTACTCGGTGCCCTGCGACCGATTCCATGATTTACTCGGTGTCTCCATGGACTCCGTGATCTCCTAGATCGATGACTCCTCAGTCAACTTAGTCCTGTTGGGTCCGCGCTCTCAAGCAGTTCTACTCTCTTCACTCCATCACTTAGTTTATCGCGGACCGTCACCAAAAGGACACGTAGAATAATAAAGTATTTGATGGTAGCTCACCTACCCTCTTTATACAACATGATTAACACGGAATGATCTTGGACCATACCAAACATGGATGATAGGATCCTTAACTACCGTAGCGATGAAATATTCTTCTTTATGGATGATAGGACATCTCTTCTGATGACTCCATATAATGGTCTCTCTCCTCGCGAGCACAGGTATGCACACATGAACACATACCATCTTCTTCATCTCCTGCATTTCTTCCTTTTCATCGTTCGTCGAATAACTGATTTGAACGTCGGAGCTGCCGAGCCAAGATACCTATATATAACTTCCGTTCTCACCTCTCCTTAATTCTTCTTTTGCAGCTTGACAGGAGCACCACCGTCTCTCATCGGTGGGTCCTGCATGATTCAATCAGCATCAGAGCTTGGAGTCCGATGATCAAAAACAGCAAGACTAGTCGAAGTAGAAGTTGCCATCTCCTAAAAAGTATATTTTTCTTCAGACGTGGTTTCAATAATTGAGTCTTTATTGTAGCTTTAATTGTTCTCAAAATCTAATCTTTATCGTAGATTCGTTCTCAAAATCCAATCTTTATGTTTTAATTCGCGATTGTTGTTAATCATATAAATCTCAAGTGTTACTTGTCCCACCACCTTCGTCTTCTCGTAATACTATAAGCCATGGCTGACGTACTCTGCTCCCCTTCCCAATCCCATTTCCTTTCCTCTCCGAGGTGCACCCTTTCTTGCGACCCCAACGACGGCTCCACCGGCATCTTAAGCCTTTCCCACGGCACACGGAGGAGCTAGGAGAGGCGCAGCGACGATAGTGGCGCGGCGCGGCGCGATAGAGATAAAAAGGGGAGGGAGCAGGCAGAGTGGTGGTCAAGGTGGTGGAGGACGAGCAGCAACAGATACCGGCGTTGGTGTTCTTCCTGACAGTGCTCCGCCAGTCGGTGCTCGGCTACAAGAGGGAAAGCACTGCCCGCGCCGAGCATTCGAGCTCGATGGAGATCCGGTGGGTGGCCCACCGGAGTACGCCACGTCGCCCACGTCACCTCGACCGCTTCCGTGGATTTCTTGGCCTTCCCCTCGAGTTCGAGCCTGAGGTTACCCGGGGAGCCCCAAGCGCAAGGTCTGCAAACTTCTTGGTTTCTGCTCAAGTTCTCTGCATCGCATTGCTCATTTGCTTTCTGTAATTCTCTCCGGAATATATAAATTCCATTGCAGTGCTACTGTGTTTGGCGTTTCCACTGAATCTATGCAATGATCATATGATCCAAGAGGTAACAGTGTTCCAACCATAGTTTCACTCATGCAAAGACGTACGTCTTTACGAGCAAGGCGCGCTTCAGGGGCACTAGCTTCTTACGGAGTTTATGTAGTTCTTCATACGTTCTTGGACTTAACTCCATTAAAAACCAATTACAGGAAGAAGGAATCTTCAGAATTAATGCTGAGAATAGCCAAGAGGAATATGTCAGGGACCAACTAAATAATGGAATAGTTTCAGAAGGGGTTGATGTGCATTGTCTAGCAGGTTTAATAAAGGTACTGATTCCGAACAGAATAAAGCCTCAACTTCTTGAGCTCGAGGCTTTCATTTCAAAGATGCTTCTACGTACAGGCCTGGTGTACTCTCTACTGGGTTGCTGGACTCACTATCATCTGAGCAGGTGATGAAATGCCGAACACAAGAAGATTGTGCTCGGTTTGCAAGATCGCCACCGGAAACAGAAGCTGCCCTGTTGGATCGGGCCATCAATTCGATGGCCAATGTTGTTCGAGAAGAGCAAGCAAACAAAATGTGCGCGCAATATTGCTACAGTTTGTGCTCAAACATGAGTAAGATGAATTGGGCGAAGCCAAGATAATATTTTTGTTCATGATTAATTATAGTTTTTCGATTTATCTCCTCACATATGATTATGAGATTGATCGTGTGAGATCACTGACTTTTCGCTATGATTTATTTCGACTCGATCCTTTGACTGCACTAACGCATGCGGTGTAAGTGACGAACTTTCTAAGGATGCTAATCTCGAAAATACTGAAAGAGAGACAAGAGCCGACTTTTGATGATACTTCAGTTACTGAGTCGACTAGCAAGGAAGTAACCGAACAAGTATAAATATAACCGTACAAGTATATAACCGAAAAATAGGTAAAGAAAATTATTTTTTTTCCAAATGTTGAATTCTCAAAAAGACCATTTTAATAATTTTAAATATTAATTAAAATTTTATATTAACAAAAAATTTTGGGCCTAGCACGTCTATCTATCATGTCCGGTCCAGCACACCTCCCCTTGGAGGGGATCTTTATGTGGAATGGTAATTGTTGGAGGGTCATATTGCAAATAAACTAGTGAAGAAATGGAAAAAGAAAAAACGCCATTATCCTATCTTTTCTGGCCGCTCGTCTCCTCCCTTTCCGCCATGGAAGCCATCTACTTCTCGGCCCCGCCTTCCCGCCATCTCTCCGTCGGTTCTCCGTCTCTCCAGTTCGCAAGAGTCTTTTGCAGCTCAATTAGAGGGGCTGGAAGGCAGAGCCTTCACTCCAATGCCTCTAGTTCCTGGACCTCTTCCGGCAGAACTCTGTTCGTTGTAAGCTCACCTTGAGCTTTGAAAATGCAATCTGAAGTCACTTTATTTTCTTGTTTTTCACTTTTCTTGATCGGAAGATCTATTAATCTCAGAGGGAAGTTTGGAGCTGGATTCATTCGAAATCTGAGCATGTTCGTAGAGGGAGATGTTGTATAGTAAGGGCGGAGATGTTTGGTCAATTGACTACTGGTCTAGAAACAGCGTGGAACAAGCTCAGAGGCGTAGGTCTGCAGTTATTCTTTTCCCTCACTGCTTCCTTGGAGTCATTACTTTGAAGTGAAAATGCTGGCCTTCTATTTTTTCTGGAATGGATACTTTGAATCGATGGTAAATTTCAATATTTTGCAGATGTTTTGACCAAGGAGAACATTGCAGAACCAATGAGGGATATTAGGCGAGCTCTCCTGGAAGCAGATGTGAGTTAATCGTCATATCTTTGATGGAAAACTCGTATATCATTGGATTCTATGGCCTTTTCATATTCTTTTGTGTAGGTAAGCTTGCCCGTGGTGAGAAGGTTTGTGCAGTCTGTTAGTGATCAGGCTGTTGGTGCAGGTGTGATACGAGGTGTGAGACCTGACCAACAGTTAGTAAAGGTAGTTACGGAAATGATGCTTTTCTCACAATTTCTTAAGATATATCAAACTTTGTTCTTTGACTAAGTATAACCGTTTGCCCACTGACAACATCATGTATACAGATTGTGCATGATGAGCTTGTGGAGCTGATGGGTGGAGAAGTTTCAGAATTGGTATTTGCAAAGTCTGGTCCGACAGTAATCTTACTAGCTGGTCTCCAAGGTGTCGGAAAGACAACTGTTTGTGCTAAGCTTGCCTTCTACTTAAAGAAATTGGTGAAGATTGAGGATGCTCTTGTTGCCTTAAGTTTTTTCTGCACTGAAAAACTCCACATTCTATTGGAGCTAATAAAGAAAAAAAATGGTTTGCAGGGTAAGAGTTGCATGTTGGTGGCTGCTGATGTGTATAGGCCTGCAGCTATAGACCAACTCAAGATTTTGGGCGAGAAGGTAGTTACAATAATGTTTTTTGTACATACAAGAAATCCATTTCTGTTACTTCTTTGCCCTTTTGCACTAAAGTGAGGTTAGAGTTTTGTATGTTATATTCAGATAGTATTGTCATTGCCATGTTCTTATCATCATGATGTTCTTCTCATTTTCTGGTGGTATCTTGCATAAATGCCAGTGTGTAAGCTATAGTCATCCAGTAGAATCTTGTGTTAGACTTGAAGGTGTAAGGGGCTGAGCGAGACCAAAAATCTCTTGTTAATGTAATAATAACTGGTGTAATTGATCTAACTATTACCAGTGCTACAACCTTGCATAGAGTTCGATGGAGGGATAAAATTCATATAGCTAACTAGTTGGGATTTACACAACCTAAACCTAAATATGATGATGTCTACTGGCTTTTATAACATGATTAGATTTTTATGTTAACTTTATATTGTTTATGATACAGAATTTTTTATTTTCCTAGCTATTATATGGTTCTTTGTGTTGATTCCTTTTTTGCATTTTAATGCTGACTGTGTTCTAGTGCAGATAGATGTCCCTGTTTATGCAGAAGATGTGGATGTAAAACCAGCAGAAATAGCTAAGCATGGTCTTGAGGAGGCCAGGAAGAAGTCAATTAATGTTGTTATAGTTGATACTGCTGGAAGATTACAGGTCATTAAAGCTTATTTGTGTCATGTTGCTAACGTACATGATGCTTCATTGTTTTTTATACATGACAATGGGAGTAAATGTTTTTCTGTTAGTTTATATAAATATCAGCGTGTAGTGGGCTATCCAAATTTTGTTTTACCATACTGGTGGAACAAACAACTTTGTTTATCATGTATTTAAGAAATCCATTGTAAGATGACGAAGCATGTTAAATGAGACTCGAAAATTCAGTCAAAAAAATTTCCTGTACTCATGTGAAAGAGAGTTGTTGACTTGTTTCTTAAACACTTATATATGCAGCCAGATCTCCTTCAGTTTACTATCTTGTCTATGGAGAACGAGGAGATCCTTAACAATGAAAATCATCATAGCAGTTTATTTTTTAAGTTCAAGCTCATTTTAATATACTTCATTTCAATAGATTGATAAATCGATGATGGATGAGCTGAAGGAAGTAAAGCAGGCACTGAATCCTACTGAAGTTCTGCTGGTGGTTGATGCAATGACTGGCCAAGAAGCTGCAGGTGGGTGAAAACTTGTGTTAATCTGCTTACGGTCTTCCAGCATGCTTTCTTGACATGCTGTATATTGCAGAAAACTAAAAACTAGGATCAGTAATAGACTCTTTATTGAGTGTTCATTTAGTTATTCTGACTATTAATATTCATCTCCTTAATACTACTAGTCAGTAGTTAATATAACTGGCTGCTTGTAATATGGAAAATGAAGCATTGTTTTCACTGTACATTACAGTTTGAACTTACGTCTGATTCATTATCACTATTTACTTTGCAGCCTTGGTTACCACATTCAATATTGAGATTGGTATTACTGGTGCCATACTAACTAAGTTGGATGGTGATTCTAGAGGTGGAGCAGCTTTGAGTGTTAAAGAGGTTTGCCTTTCAATATGTTCCAAGTGGTTATGTCATCTATTTCTTCATTCTTCGTCTTTTGCTTCTAGAAAACTACTTCAACTTGTTTCATCATAGAAAATTGAATAGATCACGTCTTTGAGAAAAGAAAATTTGAAGATAAAAATAAACGATAGCTTGGTCTAGATGGATAAATTCATATAAAAGTTTGTGCATATGCCACAATTCAGCCAATGCAATTTCATAACTGCTTATGAACCTGTTCATTTGTTTGTTTAACATTGACATCAAGAATTCTTATTTATTCTAACAAGTGAGAAAAACTTTTTTTTTTTTGTGCATTTTGCTTCTACAACTATACATCATTTGATTGTTTCTCTCTCCGTCTCTCTCTCCCTCCTCTGCCTCTCTTTCTCCCTCTCCCTCTTGTTTGCTTAATTGTATTCTCTTTTTTTTTTGTTTTGTCAGTTTATACTAATTGTTTCTCTATGCATCCTTCACTTCTTATCGGACTAAACCTAAGTTCAAGCATGGTTCCCTTTCCTTTCCAATATCTAAATAATTTAGTGTGTATGTAATGGAATTTAACTTATTTTTCCGTAGGTCAAATCTTAATGGAACATACCTTCACATATAGATTTTAGAGCACAGTTTCATTAGCAATAGATGATCTTTGCCCTAATGTACTATACAAAAGACTTTTGGTTATATCTGAACACATGTATATATAACAGGCTGATTCACGAGATGTTATGATTTTTCATATTCATTGTTATTCAGGGGAAACTATGTAGTTTTATACTCTGGAATTTGATCATTTCATTCATATGCCTAAAATACTTCAGTTACCTATACCACGTAGGTCACCATGTCTGAGTATTATATTAAAATTTGATCAAATCTCCTTGCTTTCTGTGGACTGCTGATAAAATTTTGTGATCTCATCTTTCGTAACAATTCATTCACACTTGTTGTGAACCCACTCTTGTTCTTATACAATATTTTTTTTTCTTGTGCATCACAGGTATCAGGAAAACCTATTAAGCTAGTAGGAAGAGGCGAGCGTATGGAAGATCTAGAGCCGTTCTACCCTGACCGCATGGCAGGTCGCATATTAGGGATGGGTGATGTTCTTTCATTTGTTGAGAAAGCACAAGAAGTTGTAAGCATCTCTCTGTCAAAGTTATTGTTTTGGGTGACTTGTTACTTTGATTTAAGAGGATCTATTATGCTAGTAGATGCGGCAAGAAGATGCTGAGGAGTTACAGAAAAAGATCATGAGTGCAAAATTTGACTTCAATGACTTTTTAAAGCAAACACGTGCTGTTGCACAAATGGGCTCAGTGAGCCGTGTGATTGGTATGATTCCAGGGATGGGCAAGGTATCCATTTTAGATGCCTGTTCTTTTTTTTTTTTTTTTGTGTTTTCGCCGACCTACTCCTAAGGTTGAAACTTCAAAATAAAGCTAAAAGAGATCATTGAATACCAATGGCATCTCCCATGCTAGAAATTTTTAATCTTAAGCAACTTCCATCGTTAGGAATTAGAACATTAGTTCTAATTTTTCACATTTTATGTTTTTAAAAGGTGACTCCAGCACAAATCCGTGAAGCAGAGAAAAACTTGAAGATCATGGAAGCGATGATTAATGTGATGACCCCAGGTAAATGTGAGGTTAATGGAAGTTCCATTCCTCTTTACACCGTCGTTATGCCCCTATTACATAGGATAATAGCATTTTTTTTCCGTTCCTTTGTATTTTCTGTCTACTCTCAAATTTACCATATGAATATAACATAACATTCTTGCTCAAACAAAACCATATAAATCTGATTTTCAATCGTCTTTGTTCTATTGATTGATATATTGCTATATCAATTGTAATGTGGATGTGCCAAGAATATAATTACTTAATTTTGGCATAGAAATATACATTTTAAGCATGAATTCCTAAAGGTCATATCCCTTTGGAAAGTATGTGTTTTCATTGATTTGACCTGCAGAGGAACGAGAACAGCCAGAGCTGTTAGCTGAGTCAGCTGCTAGGAGAAAGAGAATTGCTACAGAGTCTGGAAAGACAGAACAGCAGGTCCTTTGCTCGGCTTTACAATTTCATTCAAGCATAAAAACTATGTTGGAACCTATAGAGGTCTATGATGTTGCAGGTTAGTCAACTTGTTGCGCAGTTATTTCAAATGCGTGTTCGCATGAAGAATCTATTGGGTGTGATGCAAGGAGGATCGATCCCAGCATTGAGCAACCTAGAGGAGTCTTTGAAAGCTGATCAAAAGGTATCAATTGTGGTCTGATTTAACTTCTTGATAATTGCTGTCTAATGTTTGCCGTAGTAGTTTGTTTGACACTAGTAGAAGAATAGTCATGCTCTCTTCTAAGACTGTGGTGCTATCATATAGGCAAGATTACGAATGATCTTGGCCGTTCAAACACAAATGATCATCTAGAAAATGATGGATTGGAGGAACTCATTGGCATCTTTTTTCGTAATCTATGTTTTGTTAACCATATCTTAAAGTTCATGATTAACTTTGAGGAACTCATTGGCACAGTTTATATGTATTTTGACAGGCACCTCCTGGAACAGCACGAAGGAAAAGGAGATCCGAGCAACGAAGACAGTTTGCAGATTCAACGTCGGCAAGGCCTACTCCTCGTGGATTTGGAAGCAAGAATTGAGGCCATATTTGGAACATTTTGTTGCTGCATGATGATCTGTAAAATCTTTTGTTCTTAGAGAGTCAAATTTTAGAATGTCTTCCGGACTTGATTTTATTGCTATTATAATTCTTGTTGATTTGTGCAAAACTTTCAAGATTTATGAGGTTGATTTGCTGATTCCTGCCTCAATTGTTTCTTAAGTTCAGTTTAAATAAGAGTTATGTGAGAAATAGGATCAGATAATCAAATGCTGTATTCAGAGGTGAGGTTTAAGAAAATTATGCCAAAATTATGCTTCTCTAATTTTGTTGTTTCCCACCTGAAGTATAGGAAATATTGGAAATTAAGTGATAGGTTAATTTAATGGTCCAAAATCAAAAGAATGTCCTTTATCATTATTATCATCAAAAATTGTTTCATTTTAAAAGAATATTTTATTTAAAATGTTTTTTATTCTTATCTTTATTAAGGTGGAAATCAAAATAATTTTAAGGTGTTGTAGTTTTAGTTAAAGTTATTCCAAGAGCTATAGTTTTAAGTGGAGTATGTAAGAATATTTTAGGTAAAAATTATAAATAAGATAGTATTTTAATATTTTTAAAGTGAAACACTTTTTAATAATAATAAAAGACACTTTTTTTTAAGTGTTATTCACACTCTAATTTAATTTCATAGCATGATTTAGTTAATCTTTAATAGTAAAATTTATTATTTCAATGATTTCATACGATTAATCATATATCAAAAAGATAAATTAAAAAATTTTAATTGATCTTATAAAAGAAAGTATTATTATGTTGAAGTTTAATTTTTATCTATTTTAATAAATCAGTCTTATAATAACTGTATGATTTAATTAATCTAATTAACATAAATATTGCACAATAAACAAAGTGTATTACATACATAAAACTTTATTAAAGAAACCCTAAGCCCGTTGCCTTTTTGCTCCTCAAGCGTCGGGCTCGAGAGCAATGGTAAGCCGCAGTCGATCCTGTCGTCGTCGTCGTCGCGGCGGCGGCGGCGGCTTCTACTGGTTTGTTATTGGTGATCTGATTTGCTTAGGGATTCTTTCGTTCACGTAACAGGCGCCGAAGAAGGATAAGGCCCCGCCCCCATCCTCGAAGCCGACCAAATCTGGGGGAGGCAAGCAGAAGAAGAAGGTATAAGTGCTTTACGGTTTAACTTAGGGTCTTTGCTATGCTCGTCCTTCTCTGTTTTTGTGATGGTGCTTGGGGTTTGGATTGCAGAAGTGGAGCAAGGGAAAGCAGAAGGAGAAGGTGAACAACGCGGTTCTTTTTGACCAGGCGACCTATGATAAAATGTTATCTGAAGTTCCCAAGTACAAGCAGATCACCCCTTCGGTGCTGTCTGAGAGATTGCGGGTAAGAGATCCTTACCTTTCTGCTTCCTGCTGTTCCATATGGAATCTGGATGAATTATGTTATATTCTCGCTCAGAAGTAATTTGTTGTTTCTTGGATAATTTTTATGGCTGAAAGCTTATCCTTTTCTTTTTGATTGTGATGGTGCGTTGACATTGTCAGTAGTCCAATCTGTTATTTACAACGATTGCGTTTCAACTATAAAGACACGAGTTTCTTCTTCTAGATTGGTGTCTTTTGAGGTATGATTTTACCATTTTGAGCTGATGAAAGGAGAAAAAGATTCAACTAATTGAGTTGTGATTTTGTTTTCTCATGCATTAATTCGTTCCGGTGCCTCTCTTTTCTTTATATTTGAATCAATAGCTTGGGTAGTATTGGCAGTAGCAATGGTAAAAGATCTTGTAGGTAGGCATCATTCATTCCACATGGTTGATCATTTCATTTTGCATCTGTGTTGTGCAGGTGTGTATGAGGATGCTTGGTAAAAGAGCTTAACCCTCTTTTTTCCTCCTAGGATTGGAGGTCTTGTATTTTGCATATCCATGTAGTGAGTCCTTAGGTTTTTAGAGTATTGTATGAAAAAAAGCAGTGCTTCAAGTCATTGTTATCTGGGGACTTTTTCAAGAAAGGCCAGGATATATCCTTAGAAATAGCATATGATTGGAAACAAATTATATCTTAATTTGTCAAATGTACGTAAATTTTGTGGTTTTAAAGTTAAATAATATCTCTTTATGTTGTGTTTTGTTATGCTGTTTCTTTTTAACATGAAATTGATGTAAACTTAGTGTTTGAAAAATAGTTTCTTGATGCGAATAGGGTTGTCAATGAATAGAATGCTAATGAAAAAAATTGATATTTAGCTTGATAAAAGTTTGTTCATATTCGTTTGATGTGTAAAAATAAACTAAACAAATAAACTTGAAGTAAGTTCATTTCGTTAATGTTTATGAACAAACCTCATGAATAATTCATAAATAAAAGATTGTTGACTTGTCTGAAATCCTAATATGAATTTTATTTATTTATTTTATATTTAAATATATAAAAATATAACGGATGGGGAGCCTTGGTGCAACATTAATGTTGTTGCCGTGTGACATTGTGGTCACGGGTTCGAGTTGCGGAAATAATCTCATGCAATGTATTGCAATGTAGGATAAGACTGTGTACAGATTTAATGTGGTCCAACTCTTTCCTAAAACCTTGCATTGATGAAAGCTTCGTGCATCGGACTGTCCTTTATATAAAAATATAATGCATTAACTTATAATTTTGATAATTTTATATTATTTATAATATATTAAAATAAAAAATAATAAATTTTATTTATTGAATTATTATTTTAATTAGATTTTAAGTACAATAATATCTTGGTTTGAGTTCAGTAATATGCTTGAGCTTGACAAGAATTTTAATAACAAGCTTGAATAGGCTCTTCAAGACAAATATACTTGGTTGAACATTGTCAAGCTCGACTTATAGACAATGCTAGATGTGAAGTTCGTTAAACATTATAAGGAGTTAATATATGATGTGGAAAATGGTAATATTTTTATACGAGAATTCCATTTTTGCTCAATAGTTTAGCTACTTTTCTTTATTTTATCCACCCCACATAGCTAGAATATTATATTTTCCTTCTAATGGTTTCCAAAATAGAAATAAATATCAGCTTGCTGAATTTACTGTTGTTTTTCTCTCTCTCTTGCAAATAGTGATTTCTCCATTCCAAGTGCACGCGTGAGAATTAGATGTGGGTATATTTGACAAATCAAGTTTACATAGTTGGATTAATTGGGTAGTTTGAGATTAGATTCTGATTCCATAGGGATCTCTAGGAACCATTTTAAATATATCTATAGTTAATCAATGGACTTTTTTTAAATTCAAGTATGTCAAACAATAGATTGTAATAGGGATTAAAATAATTTGTGAAGAAGGTTGAGGAGTAGAAAGGCTTAGAAAGCATGTTGAAATTTAATAGATAAATAGATGGTGAAATCACAATTTTAGTCTCCCAAACTTCTGTTGGGCCTTGTCATGTGTGCTACACATGGATGAACAACGTTCTCTCTGTTAGCGTTGATGGAGGAAGAGCATTTTATTTTTGTTTAGCAAACTGTGGGTAAAATACAGTGTTATAAACTATAGGGTAAAATGAAAAAATAGGTAAACAATTAGGGGCAAAATGAAATTCTCTTTTTAGAAATTAATATATATTAGAAGTGGTTGTGATATCTAATGTTGCTTAGCTATGACTTTTGATCTGCTTTCGCCCTTATAAAGCAACTTTCCTAGTTTCCTTGATGAGCCACTTTCATTTATTTGCTTAACCTGAAGTTGAGGTTCTGGTGTAGTGATGATTTTTGTTAGCACAATTCATTTGGCGTGCTAATAAAAGCTGGAAAACAGGTCTAAATGTGTTTTGGTATTTTATAAGTGTTTGCTTAATTGGCAGTCACACGGATTTGTGATAATATTTGGCATTTCTCTGCCAGTTTCTTGGGTTTGTGATAGTCTGTGACATTTCTCTAGTTGTCATTGGTCTAAAAGAAGTCTGTACCTTCTATTCATTATCTCAAAGCTTTATTCCCTTATTTTTTGTCTGTCTGAAATTTTTTTCTTCTTTTGGTTGGTTTTTATTGTCTTCCTTTTTATGTATTTGGATTGAAAACTTAATGATGTGTTGAATGAGCAAGCACTTAAATTTCTCTTGATTGCTACTGCTTCTTAGCATTAGCACAATGACAAGCGAGTTGCTATCTACTCTCCTATCTTGGTGCCTGATAGCTTATATTCTCTCTCGTATATCTCATTCTTGAATTGTTTTAGAAGTCTAATGCTGGTATTCTATTATCCAAAAAACTAAGTTGGTTTTCTTTGAATAATTATTTATCTATTTCTCTGTCAGAAGGTTATACAATCCACATCCTTGCCACTTTGCCAAGGAGTGCACATAATCATATTCATCTATCAGTGCAAAATATAAATTCCTTTGCATTTGCACAAGAGGCTAATTGAAAACATTCAGAATTAGCATTGTGTAAAGTCCTAGTAATTTCTTCAAGACATTAATAAGCTGCAAGCAGTATATTGCCTTCCCTTTAGCAAATAGAAGAATTTTGTATAATTATTTGAACTGAGACAGTTTTTATCAATCTTCAGATTAATGGATCACTTGCAAGGAGGGCGATAAAAGATCTGATGGCACGTGGTGCTATCAGGATGGTATCTGCTCACGCAAGCCAACAAATCTACACCAGAGCCACCAACACTTGAGAATCGTCTTCTCAAGTTCACCAGGAATTACCACTTAGACTCACTTATCAAATGTTTAATTCAATATATCGAATCATAACTTTTTAGATTATGTTGCTTTGCTAAAATCTTCCTCATGCTATCCAAGTAAAAAAATGCAGTGCCTGTAATTGTTTGCTAATTACGCAACTGAATTTGTAAATTTCAATTCCTGAAGTACAAGTCGAATTAGTGTTTGCCCTTGAGTCATATCCTTGATTTCTTTGCTTTGGCGGTGCTAGCATTTTTTCCTTGTCGTTCTTCTATTTTATCCTTTGCTTTGCTTTGGCGGTGCCCTTGAGTAATTGTTTGCTAGCATTTTCTTTTTAGTCTAGTCTCATCATTATGCCAATGCATTTTTTTTTCTCTCAAACTAATCGTTCCATGTGTGTGATATTGAAAATAATATTTTTCTTTAATTATTTTTGTATAGATCATGCTTTGTTGACGAATGAGAAGATATATGATCATGGTATTATCATAAAAGACAGCATTTCTTACTTATCCAACTTATATATCACCTTGTGAAGATACTTGTTTAACCTCTGCAACTTGATCTAATTACATTCTAAAATACCTTCTAACATTTTATGAACATCAAAGTACATTCTAAAATGCCTGTCAGAACTAAAATACCTTAATCTAAAATGCCTTTATCCTAAATTAAAACATCTATTTTATCCTTTCAAGTTATCTCAACGGAATTACTCACTTATTAATGGAA
>NW_027433755.1:0-3172 GCF_044706935.1 Curcuma longa
ATCCTTGGGTACTAAATTAACCAAAAAGTCATATGTGGTGGTTCTGGTTATAGCGACGACAATATCCCTCTTTTGCATCGTTGTCCTCTCAGCCTCTTGTGTACTGATCCATGACTTGAGCGTCAGCTCTAAAATAAAAAATTCACATGCCTTAGCAAAGACCACTATTACCTCAGTTGCGATCATATTAACACCCTCGTCGGCCTTGATTATCTTCTTTATACGGGAAAGTGGTAGGCAGTGGGTTTTGAAATTAATGGTCCTCTGTATCTCTAACTAGGGGTGAGCAACAATTCGGTTAAACCGAATAAACCGATCGAACTAAAAAATTCGATTCGGTTATTTTGAAAATTCAGTTATTTTTTCTATAAAAATCGGTTAATTCGGTTCGGTTTCGGTTTTAAAATTTCTTATTCGGTTAAACCGAATTATTCAAATTTAAAAAAATAATTTATCCTTGGGTACTAAATTAACCAAAAAGTCATATGTGGTGGTTCTGGTTATAGCGACGACAATATCCCTCTTTTGCATCGTTGTCCTCTCAGCCTCTTGTGTACTGATCCATGACTTGAGCGTCAGCTCTAAAATAAAAAATTCACATGCCTTAGCAAAGACCACTATTACCTCAGTTGCGATCATATTAACACCCTCGTCGGCCTTGATTATCTTCTTTATACGGGAAAGTGGTAGGCAGTGGGTTTTGAAATTAATGGTCCTCTGTATCTCTAACTAGGGGTGAGCAACAATTCGGTTAAACCGAATAAACCGATCGAACTAAAAAATTCGATTCGGTTATTTTGAAAATTCAGTTATTTTTTCTATAAAAATCGGTTAATTCGGTTCGGTTTCGGATTTTAAAATTTCTTATTCGGTTAAACCGAATTATTCAAATTTAAAAAAATAATTTATCCTTGGGTACTAAATTAACCAAAAAGTCATATGTGGTGGTTCTGGTTATAGCGACGACAATATCCCTCTTTTGCATCGTTGTCCTCTCAGCCTCTTGTGTACTGATCCATGACTTGAGCGTCAGCTCTAAAATAAAAAATTCACATGCCTTAGCAAAGACCACTATTACCTCAGTTGCGATCATATTAACACCCTCGTCGGCCTTGATTATCTTCTTTATACGGGAAAGTGGTAGGCAGTGGGTTTTGAAATTAATGGTCCTCTGTATCTCTAACTAGGGGTGAGCAACAATTCGGTTAAACCGAATAAACCGATCGAACTAAAAAATTCGATTCGGTTATTTTGAAAATTCAGTTATTTTTTCTATAAAAATCGGTTAATTCGGTTCGGTTTCGGTTTTAAAATTTCTTATTCGGTTAAACCGAATTATTCAAATTTAAAAAAATAATTTATCCTTGGGTACTAAATTAACCAAAAAGTCATATGTGGTGGTTCTGGTTATAGCGACGACAATATCCCTCTTTTGCATCGTTGTCCTCTCAGCCTCTTGTGTACTGATCCATGACTTGAGCGTCAGCTCTAAAATAAAAAATTCACATGCCTTAGCAAAGACCACTATTACCTCAGTTGCGATCATATTAACACCCTCGTCGGCCTTGATTATCTTCTTTATACGGGAAAGTGGTAGGCAGTGGGTTTTGAAATTAATGGTCCTCTGTATCTCTAACTAGGGGTGAGCAACAATTCGGTTAAACCGAATAAACCGATCGAACTAAAAAATTCGATTCGGTTATTTTGAAAATTCAGTTATTTTTTCTATAAAAATCGGTTAATTCGGTTCGGTTTCGGTTTTAAAATTTCTTATTCGGTTAAACCGAATTATTCAAATTTAAAAAAATAATTTATCCTTGGGTACTAAATTAACCAAAAAGTCATATGTGGTGGTTCTGGTTATAGCGACGACAATATCCCTCTTTTGCATCGTTGTCCTCTCAGCCTCTTGTGTACTGATCCATGACTTGAGCGTCAGCTCTAAAATAAAAAATTCACATGCCTTAGCAAAGACCACTATTACCTCAGTTGCGATCATATTAACACCCTCGTCGGCCTTGATTATCTTCTTTATACGGGAAAGTGGTAGGCAGTGGGTTTTGAAATTAATGGTCCTCTGTATCTCTAACTAGGGGTGAGCAACAATTCGGTTAAACCGAATAAACCGATCGAACTAAAAAATTCGATTCGGTTATTTTGAAAATTCAGTTATTTTTTCTATAAAAATCGGTTAATTCGGTTCGGTTTCGGTTTTAAAATTTCTTATTCGGTTAAACCGAATTATTCAAATTTAAAAAAATAATTTATCCTTGGGTACTAAATTAACCAAAAAGTCATATGTGGTGGTTCTGGTTATAGCGACGACAATATCCCTCTTTTGCATCGTTGTCCTCTCAGCCTCTTGTGTACTGATCCATGACTTGAGCGTCAGCTCTAAAATAAAAAATTCACATGCCTTAGCAAAGACCACTATTACCTCAGTTGCGATCATATTAACACCCTCGTCGGCCTTGATTATCTTCTTTATACGGGAAAGTGGTAGGCAGTGGGTTTTGAAATTAATGGTCCTCTGTATCTCTAACTAGGGGTGAGCAACAATTCGGTTAAACCGAATAAACCGATCGAACTAAAAAATTCGATTCGGTTATTTTGAAAATTCAGTTATTTTTTCTATAAAAATCGGTTAATTCGGTTCGGTTTCGGTTTTAAAATTTCTTATTCGGTTAAACCGAATTATTCAAATTTAAAAAAATAATTTATCCTTGGGTACTAAATTAACCAAAAAGTCATATGTGGTGGTTCTGGTTATAGCGACGACAATATCCCTCTTTTGCATCGTTGTCCTCTCAGCCTCTTGTGTACTGATCCATGACTTGAGCGTCAGCTCTAAAATAAAAAATTCACATGCCTTAGCAAAGACCACTATTACCTCAGTTGCGATCATATTAACACCCTCGTCGGCCTTGATTATCTTCTTTATACGGGAAAGTGGTAGGCAGTGGGTTTTGAAATTAATGGTCCTCTGTATCTCTAACTAGGGGTGAGCAACAATTCGGTTAAACCAAATAAACCGATCGAACTAAAAAATTCGATTCGGTTATTTTGAAAATTCAGTTATTTTTTCTATAAAAATCGGTTAATTCGGTTCGGTTTCGGTTTTAAAATTTCTTATTCGGTTAAACCGAATTATTCAAATTTTAAAAAATAATTT
>NW_027433756.1:0-1449 GCF_044706935.1 Curcuma longa
TGTTGTGTAATTTTTCTTGGTTGAGAATTATGGTATTATTGTAATGCATACTCACTACCCACATATCTATGGGCAGAATGGTTAACACTGCTTGTTACATACAAAATAGGGTAGTAGTTCATCGGTTCTTGGATAAAACTCTATTTGAGCTATGGAGTGGAAAAATACCCAAAATCCACTACTTTAGAGTATTTGGATGCAAAGTCTATATTTTGAACAGTAAGGATGACCTACGAAAATTCGAGGCAAAAGCGGATGAAGGAATCCTAGTTGGCTACCCATCCACTAGCAAGGGTTATAGGGTTTATAATAAAAGAACTCAAACAATTGAAGAGTCTTCAAATGTTGAGTTTGATGAATCAACCATCACCTACCCTAGAAAATCAACTATTGATGATGATATAAATGAAAGAAACACAAGAAATTGCAAACGAACTTAAGAACTTACTGTTGATGCAGTATAACCCTAGTCAGACCCGAGTCTGACTCAGAGTCAAACCTGAGTCTGTTTTGATGTTTGACAAAGATTAATTAGATCAACTAATCATAATTTAAGTTTAGCTTTACCTGATTGAATTAAGTTAAGAAAGTGAAGTTGAAAGTCACCCAAGAAATTAATGGTTTACCCAGGTTACCTGGTTTCTGAATAGATTTCTTACCTTCCGGGTTGATTGGTGAGTTTCCCGGGAGAACACTATAGTGACCGAGAGAAAACTTACCCTGGAAGGTTTAATCGAGAGAGAAGAGATTGCCTAGGGAATAGGCTCCACTACAAGTTCATGCCCGGGAAGAAAATGAGTTTAGTCAAATAACAAAAACCAGGAGAAAGGTTGACCAAGTTAAGAGGTCACGAGAGTTAAAGAATGCCTGACTTGCAAGGAGAAGTTACCCGGGTCATATAAGATTAATTCAAAGCTTGGCTGGGAGTTGGATATCCTAGTTGAGCATATAATGTTGAGTTTGCTATAAGGGAGAAGTACATGATCGGGAAAGATGTATATATTGACCTGGCCATGATAAGTCTGGTTAAAGGAAGTCTTGTCCGATATCAAGAAAATGGTTAGTAAAGATATTGACTATAAGAGTCGGTAGAAGGTCTCTAAGCTTAACGAGAGGTCTCCCGGGAATGGGAGCTTCTTTCGTTTAGAAGAAAAAGCCCGGAAGAGTGATCGTGGTCAGAACAGTTCCCGGGAGATAAAAAATACATGATGTAAAGGTATCCGAAAAAAATCCCTTAGACATGTGTTTTTGCCCGGGAAAAAGGTTATCGTGGTAGGAATAAATAAGGCCGGGAAGCAACCGCGACAACGGCCGAGAGAATGGAAGAAAACAAAAGAAAATCCGGAGACAAAAGAGTCAGCATAGGCTGATCGACCAGCCGGTCGATCGGCACAAGCTGATCGACCAGCTGGTCGATCAGCACAAGTTGATCGACCAGCTGGTCGATCA
>NW_027433757.1:0-1228 GCF_044706935.1 Curcuma longa
GTGGACCTTGTCCGCATGATAATAAGGTTGAGTGGTACTACTCTTGGAATAGATGTCGATTAAATTCGAGTTGTCAGTAACTCATTTAATTGACGGACATACGATATCTTAAACACAGGGAGACTAATGTACTTGTAGTAAGAAGGAGCCCATATTATAATATGGGATTGGTGCGGTAGTGCAATAATAACTCTCTAGTGGAATGAGTTATTATTGATAGACTTAAGCTGTGTGTTCGGTGAAGAGCATGGGAAGCTTAAGCCTATCGGGAGACCAAAACCAATTCCTCCTCTAGGTCCCTGTTGTAGCCTCTGGAATCCTCAAGTCCACCTTGGAAGAATTCGTGAAGAAACCAGACATTCGAACCCATACAAAGCTGTGTAATCGATCAGGTGATCGATTACACACCTTGGTAATCGATCACCTGATCGATTACCAAGTTCCGGATTACCACAACTGGTAATCGATCAAGTGATCGATTACCATGATTACCAGGCTGGTAATCGATCACCTGATCGATTACCAGGCGGGTAATCGACTGGTAATCGATCACTTGATCGATTACCAGCGTTAATGAGGAAAAGTTACGATGTTTAATCGATTTCCTGATCGATTAAAGCATCTGGGTTCGAATAGGAAACTTCCGAAATCATACCAAATTCTCCGATCGGATTAAATCCAATCATACCATGTTTATGATCTAAATCATACCATATTTATGATACAAATCATACCATGTTTGAGGGATGGCTAGGCTATAAAAGAAGGGGTTGCAAAGGCTTTGGAGATGAATCAAAACAAAGCTTTGGTGGCCGAGACTCTCTCGGCAGCCAACCTCTTCTTCCTCTTCCTCTTCTCTTCTCACAAAGAGAAGGAAGGAAAGTTTGCTAGCCATTGGAGAGGAGAATTCTGGTGGAGAAATTCTCGAAGGATCGTTGCCCACACAACGTTCGAGAAGAGGAGAGGAATACAGCAGAAGATCAAGAGGTCTTCGGGTACGAACTTCATCCTTCACAACCGTCCAAAGAAAGGTATAATTTAATGTTTCCGCATAAGTTAAATTATCCTTTTTTATCTTGGATCCTGTAAACCAAACACAAGAGCCCAATGATCTAAATGAGTCGATCAAACTTCGTTTGATCGACTATGAGGGCAACTTGAGATCGTTTCCGGGAAAATTTTTGTTCTACAAAAATCTACCGGAACGATTTTTCAAGACTTTCCCATC
>NW_027433758.1:0-2372 GCF_044706935.1 Curcuma longa
GGCAGTGGGCCCACGAGCGAGAGGACAGGGACAATCCATTTTTTAATTTGGTTTTTAATTAAAACTTTTAATTTGAATCAATCAACTCCCAGGTAGAGTTGAGATAAACTAAATATATTAAGTTTAAAGTCCAATAAAATTATTCCAAATAGATTCTAAAATAATAAAAAATTTTAAAATATTATCTAAATTTATTTATTTATATATATCATTATCAATAATGCTAATAATAATAATATATATATATATATATTTTATTCCTTAAACCTAAAATCTTAAATCTAAATATAATTATAGATTAAAATTCCAAACAAATAAATTTTTATTCCATTACCTAAGATTAAACTAAACAATATTAACTTATATTTTATTCCTCATTACTTGATAATTATATAACTAAAAATGATAAATCCCAGTCAGTCTCATCTGACTCAATCCCTTGGTGGCCAGCCTGATATAACTAAGATCATATGTGATATAACCTTGAATTAAACTCACCCTAAGGATATCACATAATATAAGAATCCTAAATTAAAGATGTCGAAGTAAGATGTAAAATTCTTCCTTCTCCTTGTTCTTCCTTCATACTTTCTTTAACCCAATGGGAAGATAACCTTGGAACATTGATCGTGGAGTGGCGTACTGTTCATATTTTTCGATTTACTTTGATGATCGATAGAAAACTTCTATCAGACTGGATAGATCACCTAAATTAATAAGTTCAAAGAATTGAATATCTCAATTATAAAAAAATATGCTTCTCCAAAACGATCACAACAACTAATTCTTAAAGAACTAATTTAGCCAACTTTTTTTTAGAAGTGATTGAATTGACCTAAATCATCCATGTAATTGACAGACGAAGAACAGATAAACCAACCAACAATTGTGCCATAAAGTCCATCACACACAAAAGAAATCTCATTGATGATTTAAAGGAGAAGGAAACAAACTAAAGATACTTGTAGAATTTAGAGGACAAAGAGATGAGTCAAGAAAACTAGTATTAATAAGTAAAGAAGAAAAGTGGATTCTCCTTAAATATGTAACTATCTATTTTCTAAATTAGGGTAAAAAGATTTATTTTTTCCCAATAGGATAAGATTAGGATCAAGCGCGACTCAATTGGACTGGGTCATAGGCAGTCTGATCCCATTATTGGCACCTTAGACTAGGAGACAATTCAAAAAGAGCTTATTAGAGATGGGACAGTGATTTACCCCCTATGTTTATTCCGGAAAATGAAATAGGGAAGGAAATGAACCTAAAGTGGTCGCGTAAGGTAGTCGCGTACTTGATTTCCATGTGATCGCGTGAGACCACTACACCACTGGTTAAGGCAACCTCGTGCAAGGTTCCCGCACCCCGTCACCGTAGTTGGTGGCCCTTGCGTCGAGCCATTATCCATGGTTGTGCGGGGTCATTGTTTGCAACCGCATGAGGTTGAATTGCGAGTTAAGAGAAATTTTGATGCACAATCGAAGGGAGAAAATTATTTTTTGTCAAATTTGGACAAAATGAAAAAGTATCAAAAAATGATTCGTGCATCAATACGCTGCAGTTGTACTAGAATCTGAGATCCCTGAGATCTGTCGTAAGATCTTAACCGTTGCACCATAAGCCCAGAGGTGAGACGAAAATCTTCATTTTTTTAGTTAGCACTGTATCCAATTAAGCCGACCAACTGAAGAATGATTTAATATATTAGGGTAAAGCGCTCGCAATGAACAACCTATTAATTCATCGTTCTTAGGTCAACCGTCCGAGAATAAGATCTTCATGATACTTATGGTTGTCACATCAAGAATCTTATTGACATTCCTGCTACCTTTAGCCCCACCCTCATCCAAACCTTAATAGCCTCCATTTCCCCAACTTCACTTATGACATCTCAAGCTTGACTCATTTACCATCCCCTACAAGAGAAAGAACCACTTAAAAAGTGCATCTCCCATCATTGCAGTGTTGCCCAAAAAGCTCAAGTTAGAAGTGTAAATGGAAATAAATAATAAAATAATTTTAATGGAAAAGTGAAATAATTCTATATTACAAGACAAATAAATTATTTATATTGAATCATACTATATATTAAAATGATGTGAATAGAGCCTAATCTACGCTAGAATTAGTTGACATGAATACAAAATTGAATCCAATAACAATCCCCTGAATGCACAAGATGAGATGAATGCTTCAAAAAATGAATTGAATCGATGATTTTTTCAACATCTAGAGAGATCTATTTATACAGAGTGAAGAGGTAGAATACCCTTAAGATCATCCCCAATGCAGCTGTTAATAGGGGATGTTATAACACCCCTTGGTGTTAAACACCAATGTGGAGGGGTGTTCTAACACCCCTCCACTTGAAT
>NW_027433759.1:0-7116 GCF_044706935.1 Curcuma longa
AAATCCCGACGGTTCAAGCGAAGCCCGGTTCAGCACCTAGGTTTAAAACAACGCCGATTCATCGAGGAAAGTAGGGCTCGCTTGTGATTCCCAAATCGCGAGTACTGTGCGTCTTCTCCCCACCGCTGCCGTGATCCCGAGCCCGTCGCGCGCGCCGCCACCTCCATTTCCTTCTCCGATCAGTACAGCAACGGCGGCTTGAGCCGGTTGACGAACGCCGACGCCCGTGAGGTCTTCGCCGAAGTGGTTCGGAGGCGAAAACCCTTTTTCCCTGTCGTCGCGGAACGGTGGCCGTGGGTGGTTCTCCGGTCATCGGTGCTCGACGATCGTTAGCCCGAGAGAGTGAGGTGTGAGTGGTTCTCCATTTCTACTCTCCGGCGCTCCATCTCCTTGAACATAGCTCCCTGTTCTTCGCCGATGTGGTTCGGAGGCCGTAGAACTTGGGTGCTTGGCTCTGATCGTCGGCCATCCCCCGGAGAAGCTAGGTAAGTGGTTCAATTCCTTTTGTTCTAACCGTTGATTTCTGGTCAGCAGGGGTTCGAGCAGAGGAAAGGGGCTGCTTATCTTGGTTCCCCGATCGATTCTCGCCAGAGTGGGCCAGCTCCGGTGAGATCCATTCGGTTGGCGTGACTCCACCGATGCACTATCCCTTGTTCTGAGCTGGTCTGGTAGCTTCCGCATCCTTCCCCCTATTTCTTCTACTTCCTTCGGTTGGTACCGATGCCTATTGAAGGAAGGCAATAGGCAAGCAGCTCTAACCTAACCCTAGTTCTAACCTATTTCATCTGCTATTTTCTTTTGTTGTTCGCTATCTGATCATTCAAAACCCCCCCTGTTCGGTTGTGTTTACACTTCCATTGCCCTGTTGTTTTGGCTCATTTAGCTCTGTTCGATTCTGTTTTGGATAGAATAGTGGAATTGTTGATAGTTGTTGCATTAGGTTGATGAAGTTTGTGTGAGAATTGGTTGTTTGAACACGTGTGCTTTGATTGAGGATATCCATATGTTGTGATTTCTGTAAATAGTCAATAAACATTGTAAATTGAATTTGATGTTTTAATAAAGGATTTGGTTGTTGGTCAAGCATGTTGGATTAGTGTAGCATGTGTAAATTAGATGGTGTATAACCTGTAAATTGAATGTATAGGTTGTTTAGTATGAATAAGTGTTGTATAACTAGTGTAATGCTTGTGGTAAGTTGTATAATACTTTTTGTATGTTTTATGTGGTATATTGAATTTGTTGTATGAAGATGTAGGTTGTATGTTGAGTTTGTAGGAAAATTCGTGTAATAAATTAACCATTATTGTAAATAAAATAAGTGGTTGAATAGTACTGTATGTTTGGTGATTGATTGAGTGATGGCCATGAATTGAATAACGAACATGTTCTAATGTTTATAATGTTGTTATATTGTATGTGAAATAGGATTTGATTTTTGAATAAATGGAGTTGTAAATAGGAAGGAATAAGTCAATAAATAGGAACCTCACATCAACGGTCTAGGATATAACATCCTATCATTGAGTCCGTGAGAGAGACGACCCGGACCTCTCTATACTGCTTTAGCGATAAATAGTGGTTTGGTAGAAATAAATAAATAATTTTGATGGGTGTAAGTGACACATTTAATAAAGGGAAATAATGTAAATAATAATAAAATTTTCCATAGCAAAACACCTGCATCAGGCACCTGGATGCTAACATGGAGGTTGTCGGATCAACTTTGACTTCGCAACGCCTTATTCTTATCCAGGCGCCTGGAGCCTCTCCGGGAGCTTGGAGACTGAGGTGTCGTGACTATTAGAAATTTGCCACCTCATTCGCCTTGCTGGTCCGTTCGGCTAACGTTTGAGCGCCTAGATCCCTTTTAGGCACCTGAATCATTCGGTCTCCTGGATCCAAATAAGGGCACCTAGAATACAAAGTTCCAACCCCTCCTTTCCTCTATACCAAGTTAGTTCAGAAACAAAATAAACAGAAAGGAAACAATTTTGGTAAACTATTTGGTCTTGACTTTAGGTTTCCAGTGAAACCCTAAGTCAAACCGATGCCTACTATTCCCCTTACTCGAAATGCACTCTCACCCACTCAATTTGGGAGAAGTTACCTTTTGATAACCCAGTCCTCCAGACCCGTTGGACTTTTGCTCAACCTTGATCCTTGGCCCCCAGGACTTCCACTGCTTGATGTCCGGTCCTCCAAACCCACCTAGACTTTTCCGCTTGGTGCGATCTGCTAAGACTTCTTGCACAATCCTCCTGACAAGGGCTTCCTTGTCTAGTCCTCCAAACTAGGTCTTCCTTACCCAATTCTCTAGATCAAGACTTCCTTACTCAATCCTCCAAATCAGGTCTTCCTTGCCAGTCCTCCAAACTAGGTCTTCCTTTGCTTAGCCGCAACTAGGACTTCCCTGTGCTATCTACACTCAATTCAACTCATTTAACTCGAATCCTTTGCCATTATCAAAACTCAGGTTTGATCGTCTGATGCTCTTTGCACTAACAAAAACTATGCATGAAACATACATATAAAAGATCCCATATTTAATTTTTTGTTTGTCCTCAAGTAAAACCTACAATCTAAACTTATGTGTTTGAATGATACATCATAATCCCTAGTGAATTTATTAAATCTTATCCAATAGTTTCACTAGTGAGCAAAGACATATGAATTATCTTAATGTGGCCTAACATGAAAGCTCTAAGTGAGTAGTGACTTAATTCTCAAGTTTCAATCATCAATCCTAGTTAAGTCGTCATCTAGTCATGTTCTCGATGCCTCCGGCGATAGACCTTACCTACCATACATAAGATCCGTCCCCTCAAGGTGTTATACACTATCTACACAAGATCTTAAAAAACTATTCAGTATCAAGAGAAACTGATAGGTATTTCCTCAGTAATCTAACTTAGTCTAAAAGAGGTACTATATCATTTCCACCCACAATAATTATTTTTCATCTTTTTTCACACATTGAGAAATCTTTTTTCTTTTCTTCATATATATTTTATTTATTTATTTTTATTTTTTATTTTTTATTTTTTTCAAGATTTTGATTTTTTTTTCAAATGAGTGTCACGACCTGAATGTTTCTCGAGTAATCAAAATGCAGTGAGGGATTAACTAGAAAAACAAAGGTACTAGTCCAGCTCTATAAATTATAACTATTCTCAGATAAACTACTATCAAGATCGAGTATAAGTGAAAAAAATATAAAGATACTAGCAAATAGGCTAATATCAAAATTATCTTACTCAACAATGCTCATGTCATGTTGCTATGGATAGGGGAAAAAATAAATCGTCAAAGATATGAGCATGCTTTTCATGGAAATATAGAGGCCATCATGCTAATGTCTTACTATAAGAAATAAATAAATAATGCATGATGACATAATAAATATGAAGACATAACAAATATAACATGACGATGTGAAAAAAAAATTAAACACATGATGAATTAAGAAAAAACTATGCTAAACTTAATCAAAATTAAAATAGAGCCGTCAAACGGGCCAACCCACGGTGGGGCGGGTCAACCCATAGCGGGTCGATCATTTGGCGGGGCAGGGCGGGCCGACCCACCAATTGGGCGGGTTGCGAAATCTCCAACCCAACCCAACTCAAGGCGGGCCGCGGGTTAGGCGGGCCAACCTACGGGCCTGTTAAAAAATAAAAAAATATTAAAAATATTAAAAATTTTAAATTTTAATTATAATTTAAATTGATTAAGTTGAAATTTTTAAGTTTGAATTATAATTTTTAAGTTTAAATTGTAATTTAAATGGATCAAACCCACTAATTTATTGAGTTTTCTACTTTAATTTTAAAATTTAAAATAAATAAATAAACTTTCTCAACCCGCGGGCCAACCCAAGCCCGCCGCGGGCCAACCCACGCGGGTCGCGGGCTTAGGCGGGCCAACCCATCTAAACCCATCTTAAAATGGGTTGATAAAATTTCAACCCAACCCGCCTAAATTACTTGGCGGGACGAGCCAACCCAGCGAGCCTAACCCAAATTGACGACTATAACTGAGTGAAATGTGCCATTGGTACATATCGTTGATTTGTTGTCGGGAACGCTCCATTTGTTGGAAGTGCTCTTCCTCATTGCGACGATGCTAGCTCCTACACGCTGTGTTGATGTCTTCCTTCAGCACGAAAATATTCGCTTGCATGACTATAAATATCATCAACCCTTTGAAAATGTTGCTCTATGGTGCAGTACTGTTCC
Organism: Curcuma longa; assembly: GCF_044706935.1. Classification (NCBI taxonomy): domain Eukaryota; kingdom Viridiplantae; phylum Streptophyta; class Magnoliopsida; order Zingiberales; family Zingiberaceae; genus Curcuma; species Curcuma longa. The sequence goes on from NW_027433759.1 coordinate 4,239, forward strand.
TCCGAGATACGCTTATGCTTGTCCTGCTCGGCTCAGATCTCTACCCGAGATGCATCTCTACTCAGCCTGCTCTGCTCGAATAACGTTAAGGGATGTGTAGATGCCTAAAAAGTCAAACCGAGAATGCCCTACAAAAGAATCAATAAAAGCAAAGAATGTCGAGCATAGGTCTAGTGTAGGGTCGAGCGGGGCGGTCTATAGTGATCGACTCGGGGGAGGGGGGAGGAATATCGGTGGTCATGCTCCAATTGTCGTTGCACTACAAAAAATAACAAATTTGGGATGCATTTTATAAATAATTCCATTGCAAAAATATTTTTGATGAACTTTGTGGCGAAAGAATTGTCATCACGAATAAGTCCACCAAGTTCTACAATGGAAAACTAAAATTTTATTTTAAAATTTCACAATAAATACTTTTTTCATCACAAAATCATCGCCAATTGACGATGAAAATTTATTTTGTCACCAATTACGATACATAGGTAACTTACAACATCTTTGCGATGAAAATATTTCTGTGACAAAATTCATCACAAAATGTAATTTTTTTCCAAAGATCCTCCCCATTTCTACATTTTATTGTGTATACAAACAATCTTTACAAATAATACAATCAAACCTATTTATATCAGATAAACATTCACAATTTCAATTTATCATTACTACATATATATACATATAACACAATATATTCAAACTAAATATAAAATGGTCTCAAACACTTAACGATACAATTTCAACTTAAAATACATACACAATTTTATCATATCATATTCATACAATGCACCAATTCAAATACAAAATAAACCAACTTAAATAATCTCAAATCATCATATACAAAAGATATCCAACATTCCAATCTAACATTCTTCACATTTAACAAACCATTATATCCAAATGAGAATATCCATATCAAACAGTCTCAAGACGAGGAAAAGATATAAAAAGTAATCATCGTTATCATCTTCTTCCTCGGGAGATACTTCCTTCTCCTTCCATATTTCTTCTATTCCTGCATCAAAAAACAAAGAAACAAAAAGGATCATTCTTAAAAAGAAAAAAAAATCCTATAAACTAACACAAAACTAAATATGTAAATACTTACTTCTTTGGATATGAAATTCTGAATTATGCCACCTTCTTTGACCTCACCAATCCTATTTGAAATAAATTAATAGTACTAATAAAAAATATATAAATGAAGGATTCACAAACTTAATCAATAACAAATGTTAAAAATACTAATTTTAAGATAAATACCATCCATACATAAAAAAATTCATGAAGAACCACCACCATTATCGTCATCGTCGTTGTCACCATCATCACTAAAACCGAGAGAAATTTGACTTGGAGCGGAACTTAACTGAAAATGTTACTTGATAAAGTTTTGTTATTGGCGTAACTCGCTAATTTTCTGATCCCTTTGGCTCATTTTCTGATCCTTTTGCATCTATCCCCTTCAAATAACTAACCTCTTCAGTCAAGTTATGTATTTGTGTCCTTATGGCTGGAAGGGTGGTAGAAGATGTACCAGCAATTCTATGATTTCTGCTTAAAGAACACATTCCCAATATTCTTTCCCCTTTGGATCCCCCACTCGCCTCTAGCCATATACTCAGATTATTCCAACAGAGGGCTCATATCCATCATTATTATGACTAGCACCTGAATTTCTCTATGCTAGCTCTAGCTCATATATTTATTCTATATTATCATGAGAAAAATTAAAATAATAATATTTTAGAAACACATATAATATTGATTATATCTAATAGAAACACATTTAATAAAAAGATAGAGTAGGTACACAACTAATAACATTTACTAATAGAATCTAAGTTATATTATAAGATCCATGATTAATCTAAACCTTAATTGCTTTAGCTCTATCCCTTCTCCAAGTTTTGTTCTTTTTTTGAAATGTGCGAGTGAAAGTGTTTATGAATAATGGCTCCCTCTCCATTTCCTTGGTCTAAAAAATCACGCTTAAAAATAATGAAATAGTTTGAAATAGATTAAAATTTTAGTGTTTGAAAAAAATAGCAATTTTGCATATATGTTCATTGATATTGATTGAGTCACCCACATATGTCGCAGACAAGTCTCTAGAATTATAAGTTTAATTGAGTTTATTCGGTTGACTCCTTTTTTTGCTCTCCTCGATTTTCTAAAAATTAGAGAACCTGATCCAATTTTCTTAGGTGATGCAGGGTGTCTTTTTTTCCTCGTCTTTGCATGATTAAGTACATGTTGGATGTGATACCATATTTTTATCTTAAAAATTCTCCTTATTTCTAATTCTTCATTAAGGCCCCAAGTGAACATCCATCGGAATGGGAAAAAACTAATTGATTATATATTCAACATTAATTTCATATATAAACTGAAGGGGATATGTTACCTTAAACTCATTACCACCGAAGCTCTTGTGGATTTTGGAGGTGCTTGTGTTAGTTAATTTAATCCCTTCCCCCAATGGTTATACAGTATTCTATTAATCTCGTGAATAACATGTACAGAATTAGCAAATCTATTAATAAAGTATACAACAACAACAACAACCAAGCCTTTATTGCGCTAGGTGGGGTCGGCTATATGGGTCCTTTTATCCATGAAATCTATTCCTCTATATCATCATTTATATTTAAATGATCTATTGCTTTATTGTTTCTTAACCAAGTCTTTGGTCTCTCGTCCTCGTTTGATATGCATCCTAATAGTTTCACACCGCCTAACTGGAGCATTTATCGGTCGTCTAGTACATGTCCGTACCACCTTAAACGTGTCTCACAGAGTTTTTCCTCAATAGATGCAACTCCAACTTTCACTCTAATGCTCTCATTTCTTATTCTGTCCATCTTCGTATGTCCAC
>NW_027433760.1:0-3053 GCF_044706935.1 Curcuma longa
TTTAAAATTATATTCAAAGATTTTGAAATAATTTTTTTAAAGGTTTTGAAATATTTTTTAAAAACTAATTTTGAGGAAAAATAATTTTGAAATAATTTTACTCTTTTGATTTGGACCTCTGCCTAAATCTGACATTTCCTTAGGGCTCCTAGTTAAACACAAGGTGAATTCCGTAAGTGTCTTAGAGGTTAATCTAAATCAACCAAAGCAAATAAGTTAACATTTTTAAAATCTAATTTTTAATTAAACTTTTATGTTTGGACTCCTCCTAAATCTGACACTCCCTTAGGGCTCCTTGTTGACTACAAGGCAATCTCCCTATGTGTCTTAGGGATTGTTCCAAGTTAAAAGAATAATTTATAAAATATTTTGTAAAATAGGAGATTTTAAAAAATATGTTTTTAAAATGTTAGAATTTTGAACTTAGTTTTTAGGAGGTCTTTAAAAAATAATAGATCTTTCAAGAATAACCTCCCCTGAACTAGACACTCTCCTTAGGACATCCTTGTTAGCCACAAGAATTTTCTGCCTATGTGTCTTAGGGTTCTTAGACTTAGTGTTGATCTAGAGGTTTGTGTTTAAGTGTTGGTCAACCAATTTTCAAATTATAAAGTTTTGAAAACTATATTATAGATACACATAACATGCATGAATTTTAAGTAAATATCAAGTTTTCAAAAATAGTTTTTATAAAAATATTTATAATAATTTTTGAAAAAGTTTTTCAAAACTTTGTATTTTAATGTCCTTATCATCTCACCCATTCTAAGTACCTCAATACATGACATACAAGGGTTACCTTAAGGGTTATGTGAGATGAGTTATCAATTTTATCTTTATTAATTTTAAGTTAAGTTCTAATGAGTGTTTGACCTTGTGTTAGATTCAGGTTTAACCGTCAGTCAATTAAGTCCACATTTCAAAAATCGGCTTCCAGGTCGTGGCGAGGCAAGGGCCTTCTTGGTTATCGGAATAACGACCACTTCCTTAGACAAAACCTTTTTAAGAAATTATAACCTTAATCAATTTCTTGAGAAATCTTGGTCTAACTAGTCTAGGATGTGGTGAGGTAGCTTCGGTTCAGTTTCACTTAGCTAAGCAGACCAAGCAAGGTACTCCTTACCCCACTTGACTACCTAGACCAAGCTTCCCTAACGTACTATCATCTCGCCCCACCCTGGTACTATGTTGGCAAGTGTCAACCATTCATGTATCCTTAACTAACCGTTCTAAATTAAGCAATAAATAAACATGATGACATGACATTTATATGCAATTTAAAATAAGACATATGCATGAACATGACAATTATGCATGAGTCAAACAATTCAAACAATATTTTTTAATTTCTAATAATGTATCAAATTCTTGATTTGATACATTTCGTGTGGACCCGCGAATGTGTCAACCCACTTTGACACACTTTGAATTTTATTAAATTCTTATTTCATTTGGTAATATTTTAAATTAATTTCATAATTATAAGTATTTTATAATTAAGTTCATATCTTTTGAATTTGAATTATTATTAATTTATTTTTAATTTTTAATTTTTAATTTTAGTTTTGAATTTTAATTTTAATTTTAATTTAAGTTTTTAAGTTTTGAATTTTGAATTTAAGTTTTTAAGTTTTGAATTTTTAATTTAAATTTTAAATTTTTAATTTAAGTTTTTAAATTTTGAATATTGAATTTAAGTTTTTTTTAAAGATTTAAATTTAACTTGTTAAAATTTATAAAATTATTTTCCTAAATTTTAGGATATAATTTTAAATTTTTAAATTTAAATTTTTAGAATTATTCAATATTTCATAATTAAAGAATATATGATTATAATTAATTTTATTATTAAATTTTATATTTTTAATATTTAAAATGGAATGATTATTTGTATGATTTGAATATTTATTGTAAGAATTTTTAAGATTTAATTTTATATTTTTTATAATTAAATTATTAATTTTAGGATTTATCTTGATAGATTTTGAATTCTTCCTACTATTATGATTATCTTTAATATTTAATTAAGAATTACAAAATAAATTTAAATTATTCAACTTATCATGATTTTTATTAATTTTATCTTGTTTGATTAAATTATTATTAATTTTTAGATTTATTAAATTAATTAAAGTTGAATTATTTAATTTATCCTTATCTTAGTTCAATAAGTTAAAGAATTGGTATAATTTTTTATTTATTTATATTAAATCTAGATTAATTAAATTTAAATTATTAATTATTAAATTTGAATTAGTTAAATTATTATTTAATTCATATTTTTTAATTTATTTATTCAAATTAGATGAATTTTTATTGTTGATAATGTCTAAGTTTGAATTTTTAATTTATATAATTTAGAATTATGTAATAAAATTTTTGTTTTATTTGAATTTTTTAAATTTGAATTGTTCAAATTTGAATGGGTCAAATTATTTAAAATTTCTAAATTATCTATGGTATCTAGATTTGAATTATTCAAATTATTTAAATTTTTTATTTTTTCTAGATTTGAATTTTCCAAGTTATTTAAATTTTCTATTTTATCTAGATTTAAATTTTTTAATTTATTTAAAATTTCTAATTTATTAATTGTTGAATTGGTCAAATTGACTTTTTCTACCTTATCTAAATTTTTAACAAAATTATCTAAATTAGTAGAAAAATTAAATCTAGCATACATTCTAAGGTCATTTTCGTAATTTAAAGTACTTACCGGAATCATATCCTCTAATTTTGATTTTTTTTCTCCGTCTCCGAGTACCGATTCTTGTAGTGTCTGTGTTTTTGGTACTTAAGCACTAGATGTGATCCTTGTTTCTCCGGGCTCCTAGCATTGGTTGCTCCTTTGCCGTCGGTGGTGTCATCCGATTCTTACGAGTAGGACACTTATTTTTATAGTGTCTTCTCTCCCTACACTTAAAATAAATTATATAAAATTTAAAATGAACTTTAAAATTTGTACCTTGTTCCCCCTCCATCTTTGTCTTCTTGCTCTCTTGGCGATCAGTCCAATCAATAGCAGACCTGCTCTGATACCAATTGTAGGATCT
>NW_027433761.1:0-1208 GCF_044706935.1 Curcuma longa
CAGCCATACGACACTATTACTCTATTAACTGCACAGATGGATGCTCTCAACAAAAGATTTGATAATATGAACGTCAACAAGGTTAATGCGGTATCCATATCATGTGAACTTTGTGGAGATTCCAGCCATACAAAGGAGATGTGCCAAGTGTCACGACCCAAGAGATAGCCGTCCAAAAAATTTCGACAGCACCTCCCCAGTATCACTGACAATTCCCTGTATACACACATATATAAAGGCCCACACGGCCTATCCATACTACAAAATATGGATTTAGACAAATAATAAAAATAAAAGTGACCCACACGGCCACATACACATCCTACACAATGCATAAAAATGGAATTCTAATTCTACACAATAAATAAGGAATAAACTCGTAAAGTAACAAAAAATTCAAAGTTTCGTAAGTAGAAACGTAACAAGAACAAGTATGTAATCAAAATAGGAAATATGCTATAGTTTCGAAAACACCGAAATGAAATCAGAAAGTCTGATACGGTAGAAAGTAAACCAACGATACAAGTATACCACACATGCTACAAACACATCCAATACACAAACACATAAAGTCCTCGTCGTGAGATGGCATCGTTGGCAGATCTTTGGCATCCTCTGTAAGCTCCTACCTGATATCTGGGAAGACAGAAAAATCTCAGGGTCCAAAAGATGTGAGTACAAATACTCAGTAGGTAATACAGAAAGACAGTGCATGTAAGAAACAAAGAGTAAGAGTAATACTACATACCAGAGGTCAACAAGGTATCAGTAATATCTCTGCAGATAAATAGCAACTAACATGGATCTCATGTAATGCACCATATGAATGACATGTCAAACATAGTGCAACAGTCAAGAGTCAAACAAGTAGACCAACAAAATGTAGTATCAGTGCGGTCCAATACGTATATATATATCAAGCACATGATGCGCATATGCATGATGCAACTACCCCACACGCTACAGCACTCGTGCAAGCATCTGAGGCTGGGTATGGCCGGCATCGGGGGATCAGTACTCCGCGCCCTACAACAAAGTAGTCCGGTGATCCAAATCGGGGGATCAGTGCTCCGCGCCCTACAATCAAGTAGTCCGGTGATCCAAATCGGGGATCAATGCTCCGCGTCCGGTGATCCCGTAGCTATGATAAGCTACATATCCTATGGTCGATATCTATCCTCTAATACTCATCACCGACGTACCAACCA
>NW_027433762.1:0-3162 GCF_044706935.1 Curcuma longa
GAGGAAGAAGGTGAAGCTCACATGGATCACCAACAACACCACAAGACGCGCCACCTTCAAGAAGTGGAAGAAGGGCCTGGTAAAGAAGGTGAGCGAGCTTGCCACGCTTTGTGGCGTCAAGGGGTGCCTGGTCATCTACGGGCCTCAAGATGCGGCAGAGGCAAAGGCGAAGGTGTAGTCTTCACCGACGGAAGCGACCCGCGTGGCCAAGCGCTTTAGGAGCATGCCGAAGATGGACTAGTGGCGCAAGATGACCAACTAGGAGGGCTTCCTTCGGTAGCGTGATGCTAAGCTGCAGGACCAGCTCCACCGCCAGGAGCAAGAGAACAAGGAGCTCGAAGTGAGCCTCCTCGCCCACAAGATTATGGCCGACAGGCGGAGCTTGGGAGACACCGACATCGAGGACGTGATGGCACTCGCGAAGATGATGGACCTGGAGCTGAAGCTGGTGTAGAACAGGCTGGGAAAGGAGACGGTGAGGATGTTGATGGCGCTGGCGACCGAGCAAGCGCAGAATTTACTTTGGTCAACAAACTTTTTGCTTTGTTGGAGGATATAGAAAATAAGACCTCTCCTTCTCATGAGAAATTGGGTCCATTGGCCAAGATTGTTGGTTTAGTTGCCGAATCAAATGTGGGCAACATTAGTCATTTAGAGGAAAATGATAACTCTACACATTTAGGCAGTTCAAGTGACAATGATTGTAAGAATCATTCTTGCACTACTGAGACTACACAATTATTTGCATCTGAAACACAAGACCATGGTATCATGATGGATATTGATGAGACATCAATCAAGGACCAAGCAAAAAATACCCAGCTGCTACACTCTGAGGATAAAGTGATAGTAGATAAGAAAGTGTGACACAAACATGAGATATTGGAGAAAACCCTTGCAAGTGTCATATGATCTTCGGTATCAGATTATACATCTTTTTGGTGATTCTATCTCACGCGCTTTGTCAATACACAATCTTCTTGAAGCTGGGAGGGCTTATGGTTTGACTGTTGGGTCCTTATGCTATGTGCCGAACATGGGAATCAATTATCAACACTCGCAACAAACAAGATGATTATGAAAAACAAAAACAAAGGTTTCCCGTTGTTCCATATTTTTTGTTTCAAATGATAACGATGGAAAACAAGGTGGAGCTCCCGTTGTTTGCATTGAGGTTGTTGTTAGATTTTGTTACGATTTTAGCAAGGGGTGAGAATATTGGGCACCTATACTACTTCTGGTTCCTTTGGGCCTTGGTCCAAAAAAAACAACCCCAGCACGATGCGACACCTGCCTCTAGACGTGATTCACCCATCATTGGCCATTAGGTTCTACCACAGAGACAGATGATTTCAAAGGTTTTTGTTTGCATTCCACCTAGCTAGCTGACAAATCAAGTGGAGAATCATTATTCACAATCATCATTGTCAGATTGTGCCTCCCTAGTCACTTGAAGACTTCTGTTTCTGATATCTTTAATGTGAAGCATTTGATTCCTTTATATGGCGATTCTTCTGATAATGATGTGGCCAACAATTTAAGGACGAATTTTTTCTACCCTAGGGAGAATGGTGTGAGAACAGAAGCAATTTTAGTCTTTTTTACTATTGTATCGCGTTAGGATTCTAGGGGTATTTTCATCTTTCACAGGGTTAGGGTTGAGTCTATTTAAACTATTTGTTTAGTTGTTTGGAGACAATTTTGTTGATTAATAATATTTCCGCTATCTTCTTCTTCGAGAAGCGACGAGTTTGCTTTTCCTAATTCCTAGTATTCTTTGGTAGAATCAATATGTTTTAGAAGGTTGCTTCCGGTATTCATGCTCGAATCAACAGATTCAATAGTTTCCACTACGTCAATTAATATTACAAGGATGTTGAATTATCTAATACTCTTATAAGACGCACGAAACTCTTTTTAGTACTAGCAAGATGGTTTATATTCTTGCAATAATTTGTAACCTATTAGTCTCAAATATCAATAGAAAATCCATTTTTAAAATTTACTCTTCTATTTAAAAGCAAATAAGTACAAAAAACTCTATCGATAGTGCATGATACAATCTCATTTTAATTAAGGACTGAAACTCTGGCACGACTTAAGATTTTAAACCTTGGCCACGATGTATACCCCAAATATGATAATTAAAATGGTAATAAGTATGCACGTAAAAGTTGATGACCTTAGAAGAAAAAGAAAGCCTTTGATATCTTACCTTGGAGGAAAATGGTGAGCGGACTCCTTCCTGAGTGATGTAAAGCTTCAAAATTTCAGGTGAAAGATTTTGGGGGTAACCAAAATCCATAATCTCTGAGAATCAAACAAGAAAAGATAAAGGTCCATATTTGGTTAGATATCCTAGCTGCAAAAATATTGTCCATCATGCATATGTAATTATGTTCTACATAATGAAGTTACGAGGGAACTATAAAGTAATAGAGTTGACATGATTGAGGCACAAACAATAGTTTATGGAATTGAAATCAGCATAGCATTGGCTGGGCTGCTTGATGATGATAATTTAAATAATCAACAGTCATATTATTAAAAATATAATTAGCAACAGATATATTGGATAATTGATGACCATATTATAATTGATAAGTAATGGTTATCAATCAACAAGTATTAGTAAATAAGAATTGATGGCTTATATATCACAATATTTAATAAATATTCCTATAGTATAGGGTGAACATTAATACTATTCAATTATTAACATTAAGTTGTTAACTTTTCCTTTGCCTCTCGACCATGGGATACCTGCTGCCACTGCCCATATCCATCTAAATTCCACATCCAACATTTGCTCTAGTTGCCTTAGTACTTGATCAATGTGCATGCATCCACATCCACTTCACACATCTTATATTGTTGTTGCTGTCACGCCTAGCAGACATATGATGGTTTCTCCTTGAATCATGATTGCCATCTGATTTTCACCACCTTCTTCCAATTCAAAATGTTTTTGGTCCTCAAAGATTTCCTGACAATCAATGTAGGGCAGTCTGACTTTTCAAATAAAGTTAGGTCAGTCTTTGTCAATCTCGATCCAACTCAATATAATCTGGATTAGGATCAGTGAATTTTTTAATTTTAGCATAGATATATCATGTCATAATTCATTCAAAAATTTGTATATGCTGTCGGTTTGAATGGATA
>NW_027433763.1:0-2300 GCF_044706935.1 Curcuma longa
TTTAATGGGTTAATTTCATGTGGGCTTGCAAAAAGGTAAAATAAAAGAAAATTAATGGAGGAGCCGGGGATTGATCCCTGGACCTCATGGATGGCAAGCCTAGTAGAAGCATAAGTTAACCAAATGTGCTAGCAAGTTATCTTGTTAGAGACACATAAAGAAATAAATGTAAATGTAAAGATAAAGGAAAAGAGGTTATAAAAGGCAGTATATAATTATCTCCCTCTACGATATTTTAATAAATCAATCAAGATTTTTTCTTGATTTGTAGGAGTGGCCGAAACTTCAAGAAAGGAAAGGGGATTCGAAAGATAAATTTCGAATAAATAAAGAATAAGGAAAGACTCTCCTTAAATGGTAAGTTTAAAATAATTTCTGCGGCTGATTTTCCTTTCTCCTTAGATTTTATTTTTCTTTCCTTAATTGAGGAGCCATGGCCGAAACTTGTAAGAAAGGAAAACAAATTCGAAATTTAAGATTTCGAAGGATAAGGAATTAAGATCTCCACACTACTAGAAAAATGTCAATAGACAACGCGAAAAACGCGTTGTCTTTGTGGGGTAAAAAGCGTTGTAAGAGGCCCTGTTGTAAAAGGGGTCCCTCAACGACAACGCTTTTTAAGCGTTGTCTTTGTTAACATCGACAACACCTTCGCAACGCAGAAAAAGCGTTGTAAATATTACAACGTTTTTTGCGACGCTTTAAAAACGTTGTTTTTAATAGGTATGACAACACATTTTACAACGGTTAAAAAGCGTTGTAATTGTTTTACAAATTGCTTGGGTTTTTGCAACGTTTTTAAAAGCGTTGTCTTTTAGAAACGTTTTTAAAAGATGATTCATGCTCCATTAGGTATTTTTAGAAAAGTTGAATCCATGTTTAGGAAATTGAATATTCGGCCAACACCTTGTAACCATGATTTGGATCGAAGTTCAAATTAGGAAAGGTGTCAATGCTATAAAAGGAATGTTTAACAAGATATAAAAGAATGTGTAACTAAATTAAGGTTTATTAAAGGATGACTTGAGGCTCTCGTAAGAAGTTAAAATAGGTAAGGGTATTTAGGGAAAGTAAAGAATCGAAAGGGGACTCCGAGACGATTCGACCAACCTTAAGAAATTAGGGACTTGGTCGGGTCTAGAGTTCTTATGCGATCAACTAATAAATGGGTAACCTTAGTCACTTGTTACATTCTTAGTAATAAGAGACGACAGGACCTAAGGAAAAAGGTAACCCATAAGGAGATCGCTTAACCCTAAGGAAAAATGTAAGGTCCTAATTAAACAAAGACATTCATGTGGATAACTATTATAAAAGGTTCATGACGTGAGTTTATCTCATGTTAATGACATAAGATGATAATCATGATATGTTATAACATACCACATGAAATGATGTCCCAATGTTCATCATGTATAAATGATGATGTACGATGAAATGATAAAAAGGGGATATTCATAATGAAATGATAAAAGAAAGTATATGCATTAAATTTATTTTTAATGAAGGGCTTGTACCGGAACCCGAAAGGGATCCAAGGGATGGCCACCTAAAGAACGGCTCTAGGTCGAAAGACAAAAGACCTAGTAACCGAATAGTCGAGACTTGCAACCTCGTACTATTTGGAATGGCGCGCAAAAGATGAATGGGTACAAAGCCAGGGATCCCTAAAGAATGAAAGATGATTAATTTCACTTATTTATGTAATAAGTTTTCAAAGCATGTGCATTACACTTATGCTTGCTTTTGCTATATGTATATGCTCGGATTAACGACTTGGTTTTGGTGAGTAGGAAAGGAGCTTACTAAGCCTTGTGCTTACAGTCTTTCTTTCTCATGTTGCAGAACCTCATCAAGGTCGTTAGGGAACGGGAAGCAGCTGGACAAGGCCAATAAAGATGTGTGTGGTGGTACCATAACGACGGAAATGAAATTGAACACTGCATGCTAAATGTTAAACTTAATTTTTATTGTTTAAGAGTATGATGCTATGTGGTTGATGTTTGAACTTGATTTCTTAGACAATATTTGCATGCTTTTAATATGTGTTAAGTATCGCATATGAACTTCTAGTATGTTAAAATGTTTCCGCTGCGTGGTCCTCCTGACCAGCCCAGACTTCACCTGGTGCACTTGACTCTACCAACACTTCATGCCTAACTTCCACTAGGATTTAACCTGTGTCTCCTGTATACTCAGTTCAACATGATTAGCACAATCATATACTTAACTTGATCCTAGTTCCATAATCAAAACCCTGGTTCGATCTGCTAGTGCTTCCTGCACCAACAGACATCTCA
>NW_027433764.1:0-4952 GCF_044706935.1 Curcuma longa
ACCTCCACTAGCGTGTTATTGATTCTACATTTCTCTCGACCAAACTCTCTGTGTGTTTTGGATAAGACACCAGTCGACTGATGTTAGTTCCAGTCTACTAGCGAAGCTGAAAATCACCTTTCAGCATCCTTCTTCATCCCTTAGCTTTGATTCACGCCTTCAAACATCTTCCACAAGCTTCGTGCCCATCCTTATGTAACGACCCGGCCCAGCCCATTTGGCGGTCCATTCGGCGGCCCATTTGGCGACCCTTGTGGTCGTCGACCGTCGACCGTCGGGAACACTTGGTACCAGGATTCATAAACTTTAGTACTTAGCCTGGAGGTCTAGAGTTCGAATCCTGGGGAAGGCAAAAACCCACTTCCAGGGGTGGGAAGTCCAGATGAGTAACGACACGGTCGACGGGCCGACGGTCGACGGTCGACGGTCGACGACCACAAGGGTCGCCAAATGGGCCGCCGAATGGACCGCCAAATGGGCCGCCGAATGGACCGCCAAATGGGCTGGGCCGGGTCGTTACAATAAAAAGGTGCCTTTTTATTGTAACGACCCGGCCCAGCCCATTTGGCGGTCCATTCGGCGGCCCATTTGGCGACCCTTGTGGTCGTCGACCGTCGACCGTCGGCCCGTCGACCGTGTCGTTACTCATCTGGACTTCCCACCCCTGGAAGTGGATTTTTGCCTTCCCCAGGATTCGAACTCTAGACCTCCAGGCTAAGTACTAAAGTTTATGAATCCTGGTACCAAGTGTTCTCGAGAACACTTGGTACCAGGATTCATAAACTTTAGTACTTAGCCTGGAGGTCTAGAGTTCGAATCCTGGGGAAGGCAAAAACCCACTTCCAGGGGTGGGAAGTCCAGATGAGTAACGACACGGTCGACGGCCGACGGTCGACGGTCGACGACCACAAGGGTCGCCAAATGGGCCGCCGAATGGACCGCCAAATGGGCTGGGGCGGGTCGTTACAATAAAAAGGCGCCTTTTTATTGTAACGACCCGGCCCAGCCCATTTGGCGGTCCATTCGGCGGCCCATTTGGCGACCCTTGTGGCGACCCTTGTGGTCGTCGACCGTCGACCGTCCGTCGTCGACCGTCGACCGTCGGCCCGTCGACCGTGTCGTTACTCATCTGGACTTCCCACCCCTGGAAGTGGATTTTTGCCTTCCCCAGGATTCGAACTCTAGACCTCCAGGCTAAGTACTAAAGTTTATGAATCCTGGTACCAAGTGTTCTCGAGAACACTTGGTACCAGGATTCATAAACTTTAGTACTTAGCCTGGAGGTCTAGAGTTCGAATCCTGGGGAAGGCAAAAACCCACTTCCAGGGGTGGGAAGTCCAGAGGAGTAACGACACGGTCGACGGGCCGACGGTCGACGGTCGACGGTCGACGACCACAAGGGTCGCCAAATGGGCCGCCGAATGGACCGCCAAATGGGCCACCGAATGGACCGCCAAATGGGCTGGGCCGGGTCGTTACACCTTACACTTACTTGAGATGTTTCCCTCAGCTTCGTCATGCTAAGTCTTCATTTTGCCAAGAGGCCGCACCTCCGGGACTTCACTATTTGTTAAAAAATCGCGCCTCTAAGACTTCACCATTTGCCAAGACTTCAAACATGGACTTTCCTGTTTACTCAAATCACACATGTTAGATCACCAACATTGCCTAACTTAAACTCATTTAGCCAAACATTAAAACCAACTGATACTTGGGGCAAGATTGCACCAACAATCTCTCCCTTTTTTATTTTTGACAAAAACTTATTTCAGTTAAGTCTTTAACATAATAAGATATAATTTTAGCATAAAGCATAATTATGAAGCATAATAATATAAGCATAAAACATGAAGATTCTAACTTAAACCAAACTCATTTCTTCCCTTTTTTTGACACACACCAAAAAGGCTACATCTTCATATGGAGGCAAAAATGAATAAGAGTTAGGATAAATATCCAAACAAGAACCTCATTCCCTTGAAATAAGTAATAAGAAAGTTGTTCTTTGAGAGGCACACTCTCCCTAAAACCCTACTCCCCCTAAAGTCATTTCACCAACAATTTAAACCCCTACTCCCCCTAGACCACTACACCAACAATGTCTTTGGAAAGTCTCAAAACTACATGCTTGATCAATTCCATTGACCATTATAACTGACAAATGTCATCCAAGGCATTTTCATGGAGTAGTAAGTCATAGGATACATAAATGACCAAGATACGGCCAAAACCACAGAGTTTCAGCTTTATCAAACTCACCAGTCGACTAATTCAGAATCAGTCGACTGTCTCATGTAGAAAAATCTCATAGAAAGATTGGTCAAGTGAGAAACGAGCGAGAGTCGACTGGTACCAGTCGACTGGTACCTGTATCAGTTGACTGGTCCCATGTATTAGCTCAATTCAGCATTTTGAGATGAACTTCAGAAATGCCCTATTAATTCCATAAAATTTAAAAAATGATGAAATTTTGCAAGCAAGTTTGTTTCAACATTCTCTATCAAGGAAAAATAAAGTTTTATGTAAAATCAAAGTATTTCATAAGTTTGACCAAAACTCAAAAGTTTGGCATAAACTTGCACTTTTGTATCAACCTCAAGCCATGTTTTGAAACCCTTGATGTTGTAAGTATATATCATTGTTAGTACAACATAGAAATATTTTCAAAAAATTTAAAATGTCCAACTATGATCAATGGGAAAAATGTCCATGAATTGAACATTTGTTTTCCCCATAGTTGGTTTATGATAGTTATATTGATACTCTTCATACCTCATCAAGATGTCATAAACATAATTAAGATATGAGTATCGTCCTAACATCTCACATAATATTCAAATAAAAAATACACAAGCAAGCCTTCCTAGAGTCTTGTGAGATGTACATAAGTAACTTCTAGCTATAGGATCATACAAGACTAAGGTCATAATTCTACACAGCACATACTAAGTTTTCTCAATGTCACTATCTAATTTTACATTTGTTCCTATAGGAGTAGAAGCTACCTTAGCATTTTCCAAACCAAATTTCTTTATAATTTCTTTAGCATATTTGGTTTGATAAACATGAGTTCCTTCATTGGTTTGTTTGACTTGTAGTCCTAAGAAGAAAGTCAACTCCCCAACTAAGCTCATTTCAAACTCATTTTCCATGTGCTTAATGAACTCATGAAGAAAGTCATCATTAGTTGATCCAAAAATGATGTCATCAACATAAACTTGGGCAACAAAAACATCATTATCCTTAATTTTTATAAATAGAGTTGGATCAATTGTCCCTCTCCTAAAGCTTTTAAAGATAAAAAAGGTGGAGAGTCTCTCATACCAAGCTCTAGTAGCTTGTTTTCAACCCATATAGTGCCTTATTAAGCTTGTAAGCATGATTTGGATAGTCTATATTTTCAAAATCGGGGGGTTGCTCTACATACACTTCTTCCTTAATCAACTCATTTAGGAATGTCGCTTTTACATCCATTTGATAAAGTTTAAAATCCATGTAAGTGGCATATCCTAATAGTATTCAGATGGACTCTAACCTAGCTACCGGAGCATAAGTCTCATCATAATCAAGTCCTTCAACTTGGTTAAACCCCCTAGCCACCAACCTAGCCTTGTTTCTTGTCACTCTACCTTGATCATCTAATTTGTTCCTAAAGACCCACTTAGTTGTCATAATTGTATTATCACTAAGTCTTGGAACTAGCTCTCATACTTCACTTCTTTCAAATTGATTTAATTCTTCTTACATTGCCAAGATCCAATCAGTACCAACTAAAGCTTCATCAATTGATTTTGGTTCAAATTGTGAGATTAAGGCAATTTGACTAGTTTGATTTCTAAAATGAGATCTATTCCTAACTCCTTGTTCAACATCCCCTACTACTTGTTCAATAGGGTGATCTTGATGATACCTAAGAGTCCTAGATCTTGTGGGCTCATCACACTTATCATTTTTAATTTTCCGTTCATCATCCAAATCACCTCTTCGTCCCCCTTGATCATTACCTTCTAATTGTAAGTTTTCGATTGCAATATATCTTGATTTTGTTCGGATCAGTGCGTTCGCTAGAGGGGGGTGAATAGCACTTTTCAATCTTTCTCTGCAAAATAGTTAACGGAATCAAAAGAAAACAGAACAAAAAGATCAATATGCTAACCCGTTTGATTTACTTAGTATCCACCTCAACGAGGTGGCTAATCCAAGGATCCACACACACAGCCGACGATTCCACTATGAAGAAACCTCTTTCTCAAAGCAAGCTTCGATGGCGGAGAAACTTTTACAAATGATTCCTTCATCGTACAAGGTTTGTAATGAAGTTTTAGGAGGAAGAGAAAGAGTTTTTCCAGTATCAGAGAGCTATCAGAAAGATAAAAGAATCAAGTGTTAATGTCTTCGACGTTGATCGCTCTTTTTATAAAATTTCGTACATCAGTCGACTGCTCCTAAGGCCATCGACTGATGGACTTCAAACGGCTCTTTAATTCGCATTTAATTGGCCAGTTGTCACCCAACGGCAGTCTATCAGTCGACTAACGTCAGTCGACTGATAGCAGTCGACTGATCCACTAGTTCGCTTGTGTGTGTGCTTCTGATCAATTATCAGTCGACTGCTCAAGCTGAAAACTTCCCTTTCAGCTTATTCTTCACCCCTTAGCCTTGACGTAAATCTTCAAATGCCTTCCACAAGCCTCGTGCACTTCCTTGCACTAGCTTGAGACGTTTCCCTCAGCTTTGTCGTGCTAAGTCTTCCCTTGCCAAGAGATCTCGCCTTCGGGACTTCATCCTTTACCAAGAGGTCTCGCCTCTGGGACTTCATCCTTTGCCAAGAGGTCGCGCCTCCAGAACTTCATCCTTTGCCAAGAGGTCACGCCTCCAGGACTTCACCAAATGCCAAGACTTCATTCCTAGACTTGCCTGTGAACTCAAGTCACACATGTCAGATCACAAAC
>NW_027433765.1:0-1209 GCF_044706935.1 Curcuma longa
TGTAAAATACCAAAAATGTTGGGGTTAAATTGAAAATAAATTAACTCTAATTAATCCTTAACCTAATTAATGATAGGCTTTTAATTAAATAAAGCTGGTTATTATAGGTAAAGGATTAATGGGTTATTGGGCCAATGGGCTATTGAATGGATCTCAACCCGTTAACGCCGGTTAAAAGGGATCGCTACTTCATTCCCAATCGCGCGTTCTTCGCTGTTCTCCCGATCCGCAGCCAATCTTCTTCCTTTCCGCCGAAACTGAGCGAGCTTGAGGATCTTCGCCGAAGCGGGGAGACGAACGCCAGCCGACGCCAGTGCCATCTGAAGCTAAGGATCATCGGCGACCGGAGCTCCGGGTGGTTGGCCTTTGAGCGAGCGGAGGCGTGCTGTCGGCGGCGATTTGGGCGAACGCGAAGGCGGTGAATCGAAGGACAATCGGTAAGAATCTGGGGTTGGTTGGATTTAGGATTTGCGTTTGTTTTATGTTTTGTCTTAGGTTTCCGATTTCTGAAATCTATTTCGAGGTTGAACCTTTGTGCTGATCTTGGCTGCGAAGAAGAGGAATCGGGCGGCGACAGAGAGTGAGGAAGCCGATTAGGTAAGGATTGGCTAGAGTTAGGGTTCTTACTTGATTATGAGCGGAAGTATCTGTGGATTTCTGCGATTTGCTTGGAATCTGGATCGGTTTCTTCTTTGATTCACAGATTGTGATACGATCTGACCGGAGACTTGGAAAAGGTTCGGCAGCAAGGTCAGGGGAAAGGAACCGAAGCTGGATTTGGGTTTAAATCAGATTGAAGGTAAGCTTTCTCGAAGCCATTCCTTCTAATTGCTTGGCGTAGATGGTTAATTTTAATAGTGGGACCTGTTATTAGGGATTTGATCGGTTGTGTGAAATTAGAAGAGAAATTGATTAAGTATATGGTTCTGTTCATGTGGGTCAATGTTGATCAGTTTTGATTAAAACTCGATTGGAATGTTTAAGGGTAGATTTATATGGATAATTAAAATCTGATTTGATTTGATTATAGTTGTTAGGGTTTGATAGATTACTGTTGGATGGGGTCTAATCTATGTCAAGGTTTGGATTAAATTGACCAATCAATGAGATGATCATTGACCAATGGTTAGGATTAGTTGGATGGTTTATATTAAACTATGAGGTTTAATTACTGTAATTTGATAAGGTATTAAGTGTGTTTTGTTGTTT
>NW_027433766.1:0-3378 GCF_044706935.1 Curcuma longa
AAAATAAAATCGAACCGAAGAGATCTCATCCGTCGGATGCAACTTAATCTCATCTAACGGTTCTAATATAATCTTCTTTAATATAACTTAATTGATTCGATCCAACGACCCTGATCTAATCCCTTGGGCGTGTGGTTCAATGAACCAACTCTGGTTCACCTTGTGAACCGGTTCTTCCTTCCAAAGAGAATTAAAACCGAACCGGAGAGATCTCATCCATCGGACGCGACTTAATCTCATCCAACGGTTCTAATCTATTCTCTTTCAATCTTCTTTATTTATTTCGATCCAATGGATGCAACTTGATCTAATCCCACGGATACAAGCTGATCTCATCCATTAACTCATCCTACGGTCGAGAACTAATCTCATCCAACGGTTGAGATTAAATCTCATCCGACGGCTGAGAACTAATCTCATCCGTTTGATTGCATCCTTTTGAAGATGTCTTTAGGCTACAGTGGGGACCTCGAGGAGGTATTGGATCTGGCCTTCTGATGGGTTTCGGATCCCGTATTCAACCCCGAATACACACCTACATCCATCAACAACGATCCATTCCACTAGAGGATCATTGTTGCACTACCAATCCAATCCCCAAATTACGTTATGGGTTCCTTCTTATTATTTTATGCATTGCTCCCCGTGTTTAAGATATCGTATGTCCGTCAATTATCTGAGTTCACTGACAACTCAATAATCGACATCTAAGACCTTGAATAGTACCACTCAACCTTATTGTCAGCCGGACCAAGTCCACTTGCAAGATTTGACTTGACAATCCTTATGAGCTCTCCAAGGGGACATCATCAGCCCTACTGGGACACGGATTCCTTCTATAATTAATGGCACACCGTATAAATAGTAACATCACCCAACTTACCGAGAATATTTGATCTGACGGAAAGATCTCACCCTTTGGTAAATCAAAGCAATAATTACTAAGTATAGGTGCTCATTTATTACATCGGGATTAAGAGTGCATAAGTATAATAACAGAGGTCTTGTTCAATTTGCGAGTCAGTGTAAATCGAACAACCTCAATGGTCCTACTCAATACACACAAAGTGCACTAGTGTAATTCTACAGTCAAGACAGACAGTCACCGAATTACACTACAACCGTTCCCGATGGTTTGTCTAAAGTCATCTTGGTTGTGAGCCTTAGTTTATAATTCACAAGGGACCGATAATCATGGTCTTCTATGTCTCACAGACACCAAGTTATCTACAATGTAAATTAAGAGGACTTTATTGTAAAATATACTATTGCAATCATTTGACCAAAACATGATACTTTATTTCATAAATGTTTATATACAAAAGAGCTAGTCTTTTCAGTATACTTCCTAACATGAGTATCGACGAGAGTTTGATCGAGTCCCATATGAAGGTAAGAGGTGTTTCATGAGTAGCGGTAATTCTTCATAATCATACTTGATTGTCATTTTTCATCTTTTGTCTAGGCAGCTCAGGCGGGGCAAGTGCAGGAAGCTCTCCGCCAGCAACTACTTACGCTGGAAAAAGATTATGCTCGTCTCGAGAATGAAGTAGCAGTCCTCCGGTGTTAGCAACCTCCGCATGCAGCGCCAGTTGTAACTTATAGGTCCTTGATAGAATTGCAAGAAGAACTCGAGCGAGAGGTCCGGGCTCGTCAGGAGGTCGAGGAACGGTTCAAGGATTATAAAGCTTGGACCCAGGAGCTTCATGGACATGTGCAAGAACTGAAGGATCAATCCTTGGCTGACAAGTGTGCTTTGGAGACTGCACAGACCTATGAGCGACAGGCCAGAGAGGATCACTTGCACTCGAAGTATTTGCTGGCCCTTCAAGAGGAAGAGGGATGAACTTTACTGAGGGAGGTTGATACACTGAAGCATTGGCTGGCTGAGTCACAGTCCCGCGAAGCTGGCCTACGATCAGATCTAGCCAAGCTGACGGCCAGTCAAAGGAGACGCGGGAAGCTTTTGTTTGAATTGGGCGCACGGTGAATGATCCGTCAACTCTCCCAAGCGGGGGTAAACACTCGTGGCTTGGATCCCCGGTCACTAGATATCCGTCGGTTGTGGGCGGAACTTTCTGCCTCAGTGAGGGCTTTCTTTTAAGAGACTCAGGACGCTGAAGCGGGTACTTCTCAGTTAACTCCTCAGGTGGTCCAGATCCAAGCTTCCGTGACAGGTACAATTTCGGTGGTTCCAGCTATCCCTTCTTCCATCGAAGGTCTAGGCGGGACTAGTTCCCAAGGCACGACTCCGCCTATCGTTCCCGATGAGTTGTCACGGCCTATTGGTCAAGTGCAACCAGGTGTTGTGAGAAGGGATGCAGAGAGATAACGGGTGTTTGAGGGTCGGCCGAGACCTCTTTCTTTTTCTTGTAATGTGTTTGGCGTATAAACCAACTTTGATCTTTTTCCCCCTGAATTTATCTCTACATTTTTAGTCGGAAAATCTTATCAACGATCTGTGTTTTCTGTGAGAGTGTTTGGTTTCTTCCTCTCATTTTCTTCCACCCTTATCAAGAGGGACTATCAGGAACTTTGTGACCCAGCTGGGAGCTACGATTCCAGATAATGGGGCCTAACCTGTCTAAGGATATTGTTATCCCGGGCTTCCAGCACAGGCTTTAACGTGTTATCCAAACCGGGGGCCTTTTTACAGGTGTATGGACTAATGGGGATGAAGAACGATGACGGTAACAACATTGAATGTCTGGATAGGATATCAACTTCGAAAAAGGAAAATATGCCATTTGATCGCGTGAGGTTGTATTCCTCATTGACGAGTGATGTGAGAGGTGGCGTGCCCAGCTTGTCCGTTCCTGGTGGTAGCCACGTGTCATATGATGATAGGTTACTGACAAGGGTCGTGGGAGCGAGGAGAGCAGTACGATGGGCTCTAGACCGTCGAAACGTAACCGCCTCGATCAGACGCTTCGTTTTAAATGGATAAACACCTCGACTTCTATCGTCCGACTTCTCTCCAAGGTCATTCATCGGCAGGGTTTCTTCATTTCTGTGAACTTCTCCCTCTCAAGCCTGTGTTCATCGTAAGTTCTTCTCCTTCAAGCCAACTCTTCCTTTCTCTGTTCTTCTTGCCCTTTTGCCCCCTCACATCATGTCAGACTCTGTAGAGTGGTATGAGTCGATGTGGTTAACCTACACCCAGGACATCCTTTCCCGATTGTAGGTGGAAGGGAAGATCCCAGGAGATCACGAGGTTCGCCTTCCATCGGCGGAGGATTGTTAGGATGTATACTGAAAAGACTTGCTCTTTTGTATATGAACATTTATGAAATAAAGTATTATATTTTGGTCAAATGATTGCAATAGGGTATTTTGTAATAATGTCCTCTTAATTTACATTGTAGATAACTTGGTGTC
>NW_027433767.1:0-6665 GCF_044706935.1 Curcuma longa
TTCTTGGTTTAAAATCTCCACGTTAACGAAAACCAAGAAGAAAGGTGCCCAGAAATCCAAGTCGAGTAAGGTGCCGCCGACAACCAAGTCGCAGAGATCAAGCAGGGCGCCGTCGATGACTAGGTCGCAGAAACCGATCGAGGAACCGCCGATAACTAGGTCACAGAGTGTCAAACAGCCTATAAAGGCTGAACCAAAATCAGCGATGCCACCGCTACCTGAGTTGATCCTGCCGAACACTTCCTGGGAGACCGCTATGATAGTGAGGTCGTCTGAGGCTCAACCATTGCTAGGGGCCTCGCGCAGACTCAGTCCCCGCAAACCCCAATGTCTGAGCCGAGGCCGTCGGAGGCTCGACCACTGGAGAGGGGTGTAGTGATACGATCCCCAGAAGAGGCTGACAATAGGAAACGCAGCATAGATGAGATCACTCCCCTGGCCTCTCCAGGCTGCTTTCCCAGATCCCACGCTAAAGGGAAGAGACTAGCCAAGGAGAAGGAGCCTCCCAAAAGCAAGTCCAGGATGATCAGGAGAGGGCGCCACGGGACTCCTCCCCTACGGAATGGGCAAAACCGGCTCCCGGGTTCTTCTTGACATTACCACCCAGGTACTTCTTCCTCCGTCTACCCAACAACGTCCCGAGGGGACGCTAGCCTAATGGACGCTCCAGAGATAGTGAGGGAGCGACTCCAACATTACGAACATGAGGTGCTCCCTAAGCTGGGTCTGATCGAGATTAACGAGAGCCTAATCGAGTCCCATGTCAAGGTGGGAAGCGTATCATGCGTAGCAGTAATTCTCCATAATCATACTTGACTTCATCTTTTGCTTTGGCTGATCAGGCGGGACAAGCGCAGGAAGCTCTCCGCCAGCGACTACTTAGGTTGGAGAAAGATCATGCCCTTCTGGAGGATGAGATAGCAGTCCTTCGGGGTCAGCGACCAAAGCATGAAGCGTCGGTCGTCACCTACAGGGCCATGACTGAGCTGCAAGAAGAGACCGAGAGCGCGGTCTAGGCTCGACGGGAGATCGAGGAGCAGTTTGAAGATTACAAGATTTGGACCAAGGGACTTCGCGAACATGTGCAAGAATTGCAGGATCAATCCCTGATCGACAAGTGCGCAGTAGAGACCGCGCAACACTCTGAGAGACAGGCCAGGGACGATCATTTGCACGCGGAGTACTTGCTTGCTCTTCGAGAAGAAGAAGGATGGGCTGCAAGAGTCCAATTCGCCTACGAGAAAGTGAGCTTACAAAGGAGGTCGATGCGTTGAAACATCGGCTGACTGAGTCCCAGACCCGAGAGGCTGGCCTACGATCGGATCTAGCGTAACTTGAGGCCAGCCAGAGGAGAAGCGACAAGCTCTTGTTTCAACTGGACGTCAGGGGCTATATGCCACCTTTCTCAGGGCGGGTAACTTACGCGTGGCGTGGACACTCAACTTTTGGACATCCGCCGGGTATGCGGAGCCCCCCTGCTTACCGTAGAAGGTAATTTAGGAATCGGCGATCCTGAAGGATCAATTGATCTAGTCTTCTTTATAGACTTTGTCAATTGATCCTAGGCGGGATAAATTTTTGTCCTGTGGGATTCTATGCTTCTCGGAGCGGATAGAGTCCGGATCATAGGACGGAGATCCAGATCGCCAACAGATCCAGAACGCCAACAAGGATAGGATACACTGACCCCCTTCGGGCTTCCTGACTTATTTTTTGAGTCAGATAGCCAACGACCTTAGGTTTCCCATACCTCCCTTCTTCTTGAGCGTAGCGAGGCTTCTTGATATTAGCCCGACGCAACTAGCCCCTAATGCTTATTGCCAGCTTTGTGGGGCGTTCATAATGTGCAAAGCGTACCAAGTTGCCCTAGACACCCAATTGTTCTGTGCCTTGTTTAGTTGCAAAGAGGGTGAGAGCGGGGTTTATTACTTTAGGAGTAGGCACAGACATACTTTTCTTGTCGACCTACCATCCTCACATAAAGGATAGAAAGAATGTTTCTTCTATGTACGACCACCGTCTCCTCGCCCATGGCCATGGGTGTGGAGCACTGGTTCGCCTTCTTTACCTCCATTAGATGAGTGTCGTCGATCTCGTGTCTTCCAGCAGGCCGTAGCCATCTTAAGCGCCTTAAGATTCTGAGTGGGTCGCCTCATGAGGAACGAGGGATTACTATTCCAAACAGGCCTGAGCCAAGTTTAGGTGGCCAAGGGAGCTCCACTACGTAAGCTTTCCTTTTGTCATGGTAATTCCACTTATACTGACTAACTTCCTTGATAATCTTGTAGGAAAACTGTTCAAAAAGGCTTCGATGGATGATTCCTATATCCCTCTTCTGGACTGGGGCGACACCACATTAGAGGACTATTTGAGGGTTCCTGGAGTTAACGGCGCATCCCAAATGTCGACGGACCCCTCGCCACTATCATTACCTTCCCCCTGCAAGAGATAGTCGATCAGCCAGGACTCATCGGGGAAGCGCCCGGGTATGAGGAAACTTTGGCCGGGGAACCAGGTGAACTTGACCCGGCCAGAATAGAAGCGATTTGGGAAGAGGATATGGAGCTTCCGCTGTCATCCAAAATACCCCGCCAATCCAGCTATGCCATTAAGCCGGCCAAATCGGACTTACCCGGCGCTGAGCTAGAAGCTGGGACTACTGTCAGACTATCTGTGGACGCAGTGACTAGGCAAGAACTAGCAGAGTATTCGGGTGGTGGATGGCATCCTATGGGTTCTCCTTTGCCGCAACATAGCCACGTCATAACCATATCCCTGGGAGATAGTCCTCCAGCGAAGAAATGTCGAACATCTCGGAGACGGTTAGTTCTCCAGGATATGGGCTCCTCTGATTTAGGCGACGTCTAACGGGAGGGAGCAGACTCGATGGAGGACCGGGCCGAAGCTAGGGGTCAGCCTTCGGGTGCATTCTCTATCAAAGATACTGGTGTAGGGAGGGTATTGATGACTGGCGCACCAGAGGTAGGTAATCTGGACGAGTTCCAGACACAAGCTTTCTCCAGACCTACACCCCTTGAGTTGAGCAAACGTATGCTAGAGTCCAACGACAAGGTAATCCCTAAACTTTTTATGCTATCTTATGATGGATCCTTTCTCACATGTTCGTGTTTTTAGTTTTCGCTGGATCTCTATGCCCTATACGACATGCTGGAAGGGGTAGCGACCGCTGACGACATGGCAGCCAAGCAAGTCGAGGAAAGGTGAGTTTCGGCCGAAGCGGCTCGGGATGAGGCGATAACTAAGGCGGATCGATACCGTAAACAGTCCTCAGAGTATCTTGCCTGGGCTACTGACCTCAAGAAGGAGCTGGCCTACCAAAAGGTGTTGGTGTTGGGATGTATACAAGAATCTTAGCTATCGATGTAAATAAATGTTCTGAAATGAGAATTACTTTTGGTCAATGTTTGCATTTAGTTTTATGCAAGTGTCCATTTAATCTATATTGTAGATAAACATGGTGTGCGGAGTCACACACAGAAGACCATGTTATCAGTTCCTTATAGATTATAAATAGTGTTCGCAACCAAGATGGATTGGACAAACCATTGGACTGGTTGTAGTGTAATTTGATCTTAGTCTGTCTTGACTATAGAATTACACTAGTACACTTAGTGTGTATTGAGCAGGACCACCGTAAGATTATTCGATTTATACTAAGTATATAATTGAACTAAACCTCTATTACTATCGATGTACATGCTCTTAATCCCAATATAATAACAAACACATGTGCTTAGTATGTACTTTTTTGATTCATCAAAGGGTAAGATTTAGAGCGATAGATCAAAAGGCCCGATGAGTTGGGAAGTAGTATTATGTACATGGTGTGTTGTTGATTATAGACGGAAACTGTGTCCTATGATCTACGCTGATGATGTCCCCTTGAGGAGCTCATAAAGGATTATCATGTAAATCCTGCAGGTGGACTTAGTTCCGCATGATAACAAAGGTTGAGTGGTACTACTCTTGGATTAGAAGTTGATTAAATTCGAGTTGTCAGTAACTCATTTAATTGACGGACATACGATATCTTAAACACAGGAAGATTAATAGACTTATAGTAAGAAGGAGCCCATAATATAATATGGGATTGGTAAGGTAGTGCAATAATAACTCTTTAGTGGAATGAGTTTTTATTGATGGACTTAAGCTGTATGTTTAGGAGGAACATAGGAAGCTTAAGCCCATCAGAGGCCAAAACCAATTCCTCCTCGAGGTCCCTACTGTAGCCCCTAGAAATCCTCGAATCCACCTTAGGAAGAATTCATGGAGACCTTCGGAAGAATTCTTGAAGACCTCTCAGAGACCTTCGGAAGAATTTTTGAAGACCTCAAAAGACCTTGGAAGACCTCAGGATGAATTTTGAAAGAATTCTGAAAAGAATTCTGTGAAAAATTTCAGATTGAAAATTCTATTTATAAAAGAAAATTTATATAATTTTATTTAAAATTTTTTCGGGAAAAATTTGGAAAAGAAAGAAATCTTTTATAAGAATTTCCACTAAGAAATTTCGTCTCTTCTCGTATAAAATTTTATTATAAAATTTTGTGAATTAATTTTGTTAAATTAACAAAATATTAATTATGAAATCTCGCTAAAATATTAGCGAGATATATTTAAAAAGATTTTGTTAAAAATAAGAACAAAATTAATAGAATAGAAATTTATTAAAAAGATAACTAATCTTATCCATTAGATTTTATTAGATTTCTTTATAATAAAATCTTATAAAAAGATTTATTTCTAAATAAATCTAGATAAGATAAGATTGTTAGATTCTTTCTAATAAAATCTTAGTCCTTTAGTTCTGGAAGATCGTTGTCCACCCAACGTCCAGGAAGAAGATAGAAATACAGCGGAAGGCTTCGAGGTTATCAATAAGGTTCGGGTATGATTTATTTTTTCGCAGTTTTTTTTTGTACCTAGAACTAGTAGAAACCATAGATAGTAATTTAGGAATCGGCGATCCTAAAGGATCGATTGACTTAGTCTTTTGTAGACTTTGTCAATTGATCCAGGCGGGATAAAATTTTTGTCCTGTAGGGTTCTATGCTTTTCGGAGCGGATAGATCCGAAACGTAGGACGGAGATCCAGAACGCCAACAAGGATAGGATACACTGACCCCTCGGGCTTCCTGACTTATTTTTTGAGTCAGATAGCCAACGACCTTAGGTTTCCCATACCTCCCTTCTTCTTGAGCGTAGCGAGGCTTCGTGAATATTAGCCCGACGCAACTAGCCCCTAATGCTTATTGCCAGCTTTGTGGGGCGATCATAATGTGCAAAGCATACCAGTTTTCAGCCTAGACGCCCAATTGTTTTGTGCCTTGTTTAGTTGCAAAGAGGGTGAGAGCAGGGTTTATTACTTTAGGAGTAGGCACAGACATACTTTTCTTGTCGACCTACCATCCTCACATAAAGGATAGAAAGAATGTTTCTTCTATGTACGACCACCGTCTCCTCGCCCATGGCCATGGGTGTGGAGCACTGGTTCGCCTTCTTTACCTCCATTAGATGAGTGTCGTCGATCTCGTGTCTTCCAGCGGGCCGTAGCCATCTTAAGCGCCTTAAGATTCTGAGTGGGTCGCCTCATGAGGAACGAGGGATTACTATTCCAAACAGGCCTGAGCCAAGTTTAGGTGGCCAAGGGAGCTCCACTACGTAAGCTTTCCTTTTGTCATGGTAATTCCACTTATACTGACTTAACTTCCTTGATAATCTTGTAGGAAAACTGTTCAAAAAGGCTTCGATGGATGATTCCTATATCCCTCTTCTGGACTGGGGCGACACCACATTAGAGGACTATTTGAGGGTTCCTGGAGTTAACGGCGCATCCCAAATGCCGACGGACCCCTCGCCACTATCATTACCTTCCCCCCTGCAAGAGATAGTCGATCAGCCAGGACTCATCGGGAAAGCGCCCGGGTATGAGGAAACTTTGGCCGGGGAACCAGGTGTCCATTTTTGCTTTTGGTCAATGTTTGCATTTAGTTTTATGCAAGTGTCCATTTGATCTATAATGTAGATAAACATGGTGTGCGGAGTCACACACAGAAGACCATGTTATCAGTTCCTTATAGATTATAAATAGTATTCACAGCCAAGATGGATTAGACAAACCATTGGACTAGTTGTAGTGTAATTTGGTCTTAGTGTGTCTTGACTGTAGAATTACACTAGTACGCTTAATGTGTATTGAGCAGGACCACTTGAGGATTGTTCGATTTATACTGACTATATAATTGAACTAAACCTTTATTACTATTGATGTACATGCTCTTAATCCCAATATAATAACAAGCACATGTGCTTAGTATGTACTTCTTTGATTCATCAAAGGGTGAGATTTAGAGCGATAGATCAAAAGGCCCGATGAGTTGGGAAGTAGTATTATGTACATGGTGTGTTGTTGATGGACACACACCCAAACTGTGTCCTATTATCTACGCTGATGATGTCTCCTTGAGGAGCTCATAAAGGATTATCATGTAAATCCTGCAGGTGGACTTCGTTCCACATGATAACAAAAGTTGAGTGGTACTACTCTTGGATTAGAAGTTGATTAAATTCGAGTTGTCAGTAACTTATTTAATTGACTGATATCGATATCTTAAACACAGGGAGATTAATGTACTTATAGTAAG
>NW_027433768.1:0-11576 GCF_044706935.1 Curcuma longa
CATCAACATATATGCCATGATAACATTGGCATATATACTGGATGACACGTTGGAATGTTTGATAGGCTTACTCAATTTGAATATACGTAGGATCTTCAAATGCTTGGTTTATCATCTGCAGCAAGAGCATTGTCCTCCTTAGCATCAGGGAGGAGCTCCTGCGAAGTCTCATTGACAGAGAGAAGGTAGAGTTGGGAACCATCGTGCTTGTCGAAGAAGAATTTGTTGCCAACCCGCCAAATGACAATGTCCCACGAGTAGATAGACCGTGGAGCGCACATGAGCACGGAGAGGATGATGTTGGTGGCAAAAATAGTGGCCTTGTTGTTGGATGCGAGGCGGCGAATATCCTCGAGATGCTCACCGCTAAAGATCAACCTTTGCTGATCAGGAGGGATCCCCTCCTTGCCCTGGATCTGATAGGAACCCGTGTCCTATCTCACGGAAAATGAAAAAAGAAGAAATAGAAGTGCTCCAATAATCAAAAAAATTGATTAACTCAAATAACTTGAGTGTTTTTAAAGATTACATAACGTTTCTTTAAATAGGCACGCAAAGATACCTTTTCAAGAGACAAAGTCTAATAATTGATTAAAAAAATTATCTAAAAAATAAAAGAAAAAGTCTAAAAGAAAACTTAATTAAAAATTAGAATTAAAGATAAAGTTTAATGAACTTATAACAGGGGCGAAGCCAGGATTTTTGCCGAGGGAGGGCCATTTTTTAACATCGCATTGTCAGACTAATAAAATAAATTTTGAATTAACTAAAAAATAAGTTACATTCAATGCAATCTAAGTTGTGCTCTTCATTTTTTCATAGACTTAAATTCATCTATGACAAAATTGACATCAAAATTGCGAGCAATATCCTTCTCAATATACATTATCAAAGAACTTGATAAGAAATCATCTTCCATTTTGTTCCGGAACCTATTCTTCACAATTTTCATTGCAGAAAATGCATGCTCTGATGTTGTAGTAGAAACTGATAGAGTCAAAATAAGTCAAATCAATTTGTCAAGAAGAGAATAACTTTCTGATTTTCCTGTCTTCGATAAAACCTGATACAAAATTATGTACATATTAGTTAGCAATGACTAACCTTCAATAAAAAATATTATTTTTTATATAAAAAAACATACCTAGCATAATTCAGAAATAGTTGAGATATCCTTAAAGTTCATATTTTTCTGAATTTCTATTTCAAAAGGCTCCAATTGATCTCTCAAACACGTTCTTTCTTGATTTGTAAAATCTTCTGGATAGAACTTTTTGGCTAATATATCGATGAAAGTATACGGCTCGTTACTCAACACACGAATTCTCTTTTAAAAAATAGGAAGAAAATAATTTTTTCTCCTTTTTCTTTAATAGTTTTGAGAATATTTCTTTTTTCCTGGAAATAAGAATTCTAAAAACAAAATTGAGAAATCGAGATGTTTAGAAAAATCAAGAAAAAAGATTCGCTCATTTGTTTTTGTCGAAGAACTACGTTGTTTTTCCAATCGTCGATCCGGAAGAATTAGGGTTCAGATTCGCGTCGCGTCATGAATGAAACGTTAGGGAAGCAGGTAAGCGGCTCGCTCCGGCCCCAGATCTCTACCTTTCTTTGTGTGTGAGTTTTTTTTTCTTTTTTTGGTGGAATTGTTTTAAGTTTTTAGGGTTGTGGGTGATTGCAGATCCTCGAGCAGCAATTGTTGACGGTGGCCAATCATATATTTTGTTAGACATGTTACAAAAAAAATACAGGAGCCAAAGTGACATTATTCCATCGTTAACCGTCAGTTTGACGTAATGGCATTTATCTAACTAAGAGAGGCTAAATGGTACGACTTCAAACATGTTAGATGGTTAAAGGTAATTTTTAGGGCTAAAATGAATATTTCTATTCTATTGGGCCTTTGCTGACTGTAATCAGAAGGCTCAGAAGCGGCCCAAAACGAATAAGAAATTGGAGGCCCCACCTCCCTCGGCGTTTCCAGAAGCTCACTAATCCAGGCCATGTCAAACTCCGACAACAGCATGTCGTCTTCGTCGGCTGGCAGCAGCATGTCAAAGTCAGGGGGGCGGCCGCCCCCAGGCGCCCCCCCTGTAGCTCCGCCCCTGGACTTATTTGAATAAGTCCATTAAAGGATCGTATCATTCCTCCGCCCTTCAAATTAACCTTGCCCTCATTGATTAGCAATAAACTCCGGAAAACTTTCTTGAATTGTGTCATATAACTCCCATGTTGCATCATCAATAGATAAGTTGTCCCAC
This sequence comes from Curcuma longa, assembly GCF_044706935.1. Lineage (NCBI taxonomy): Eukaryota > Viridiplantae > Streptophyta > Magnoliopsida > Zingiberales > Zingiberaceae > Curcuma > Curcuma longa. The sequence goes on from NW_027433768.1 coordinate 2,262, forward strand.
CAAATTAATAACTCGACCGTCGCTTGATTATTTTTCTTCACAAGTCTTCTTTCTAAAATAGTATGAAGTTGAAATTTAATTTCACCATCAGAATTCACGTCAGGGAGATGTTGCTGAGGAGTAAATTTACCGCCTAATTTCTTCTTCACACAAGACATATGAAACACAGGGTGCAATTTAGAATTTTGTGGAAGCTCTAGGCGATAAGCAATAGATCCAACACGCTCTAACACCTTATAAGGGCCATAAAATTTTGGTGACAACTTCATAGAGTTTGAAGTACGGATAGAAGCCTGCTTGTATGGTTGAAGTCTTAGAAAACCCCAATCTCCTATTGCAAATTCTCTCTCTGAACAATACTTGTCTGCCAACTGTTTCATTCTTGCTTGTGCATCGCATAAGTTATTTTTCAAAAGTTGCAATATTTGATCCCTAGCGCGTAGGTTTTGGTCTACTTGATGCACGTTTGTTGATCCATGTGTATACGAGTTGATCGAAGGCGGTGCATATCCATAAACTGCCTCAAATGGTGTAATTTTAGTAGTTGAGTGGTAAGTTGTGTTGTACTACCATTCTGCCCATGGAAGCCAACGAACCCATTCCTTTGATTTATCACCAGTCAAACAGCGTAAATAATTCTTTAAGCATCGATTAACCACCTCTGTTTGTCCATCTGATTGTAGGTGATAAGATGTGCTAACATTAAGTTTAGTGCCCTGCATATGAAATAATTCCTTCCAAAATCTACTCGTAAATACCGGATCTCTATCAGTGATAATAGATCTTGGTAGTCCATGTAGTTTGATTATGTGGTCAATGAATGCTTGAGCAACACGAGCAGCTGTATAAGGATGTGATAACAAACAAAAATGAGCATATTTTGTGAGGCGATCTACGACCACCATGATAGTAGTTTGTCCTTGTGACGTTGGTAGCCCATCTATGAAATCCATGGAAATGTCTGTCCATATTTGTTATGGTATGGGGAGGGGTTGAAAAAGACCCGGTCTTGCTATATTTTCTCCTTTGTTTCGTTGGCATACATCACATTCATCAAGTGGTAGGAGAAAGAGCTCTGTGGTTAATTCATAATTAGGCAAGAAAATTTTAACATTATCACATTTACCCGAACTTATAAGTGATCGTCCATCTGCCAGCTTGACATCAAATGTAGATGCTTGCTCTGCCTTCTGTTTAAGCCTTCTTGCTAAAGTTGAGTCTAATTATTGGTGCTTCCTGAATCTATAAGTATCGTTACTAATTGTTTTTTTTAATGAATCCTTTTACCTTCATCATTTGCGGAGTTTGAAGCCCTCTAAGGCATGAACTGATATAGCTATAGAATCATCTTGTACTTCGTTGATGTCTTCTTGCGTTTCACTTTCATTATCTTCTTCCTCAGAGTTCTCTATTGGTTCAATCATTAATAGCCTTCTCTGCTTACATTGATGACCACGATGCCATTTTTCATCACAATGCCAACAAAGTCCTTTTGCCATTCGTTCCTTGATCTCTTCTTTTGTTAGTTTGCGAGTTGTTGAGAATCGAGGTGTGTTTTCACGAATTACCTTGTTATTTCTTCTTTCTTCCTCATGTATCTTTTCTTCTTGTAGTCTTGCAAAGGATAAGGTCGCCTTCATGGTACGGGGTTGATTCATTTTCACTTCTCGTCGTATGTCAGGGCGAAGACCTTCAATAAAAGTGCCTAATAATTGTTTTTCAGACCAATCACGAGTTCGATTAGAGAGTCGCTCGAATCGTCCTTGGTACTCCAATACGGTTGTAGTCTGACGAATTTTGGCCAATTCTCCATCAATATTCTCATATTCGGAGGGATCAAAACCATTGAAGAGTTCTTCTTTAAAATTATCCCATGTTGGAGGTCCATGGCATGCCTCAAGCCAGTCATACTATTGGATGGCGTCGCCTTCAAGATTTATAGATGCTAGTTCTACCTTTGCATAATCTGAAGTGTTGTGGAAGCGAAATTTTTTTTAGCCCTTGAAATCCATCCAATCGGATCATCGCTATTCCAACGGGGAAATTCCACCTTCATACGTGGAAAGTTGTGCTCTCGATCTTCATATGAGTTAGCTCTGTGGTTGTATTGTTGCTGTTGAGATTGTTGTTTGGTCCACCTTTTGATTGGGTTGCTTGAGTTGGAGTCCTCATCAAAAAGATCCTTCAATTCTTGAGTTGATAGGAACCCGTGTCCTATCTCACAGAAAATGAAAGAGAAGAAATAGAAGGGGAGGATAAACGATCATTTCGAGGGGATCGACCTCCAATAATCAAAATAATTGATTAACTCAAATAACTTGGATGTCTTTAAAGATTACATAACATCTCTTTAAATAGGCACGCAAAGATACTTTTTCAAGAGACAAAGTCTAATAATTGATTAAAAGAAAATTTATCTAAAAAATAAAAGAAAAAGTCGAAAACTTAATTAAAAAATAAAATTAAAGATAAAGTTTAATGGACTTATTTGAATAAGTCCATTAAAGGATTGTATCAGGGTCTTGGCCTTTACATTGTCGATCATGTTTGAGGACTTCGCCGTCGCAGTCTCGTCGGGGATTGAGATCGCAAGTGAGATCGGGAGGGATCGGGAGATGAAATTTTGGGGGTTCGGGAGAATGGGGGAGATCGGGAGAGAGAGTTTAAGTTAGGATTTTTTATGATGAATTATAATTCGTCATCAAATTTGTTGTCAATTGGTCACGAATTCGTCATTCGTCATAAAATTTAGTGATGAAATAGTTATTTGTTGTCAATTTTGCGATGAAACAGGGATTCGTTGCAAACTTTGATGACGAATCTTGATGACAAATAATTATTTGGTTTCGTCACTAAATTTTGCGACGAATCACAGATTCGTCATCAAATTGACGATGAAATATTGTTGGAAATTTGAATGGAAAAATAAAATGGTGGAAGGAGGAAGCTCCTTTGTGAATGGGAATATAGTCCCACATTGGAAGTTTCAAGGCATAGTTGTTGGTTTATATTGTGTCACAAGCATTGATGTTGTGAACAAATGCACGTGGGTTAGGGGGGGTGCAAATCCAGGGCCCGGATTGCACTACCCGCAAGGCAACTTGTGTGCGAGCGCGACCTGCGCACGTCGAATGTCGGACCGGTCAGGACAAAATTTGTCCAAGCGAATAAACCAACATTTTGCCACTTGAAAATATTTTTATGCAATTTAATATTGCATGAACGTTGATGCAATTTTATGCATAAACGTATAAAATGCATTAATGGCATAAAAGTAACGTCTAGCATGAATGTAACGTCTAGATGAGAGAACCTATATAAGACTCCTAGTCTTAAGCAAAGGAACTCAACTTGAAGTGAATCCACCTCTAGTCCCCTCTTTCTTTCTCTCTGTCGTGATAGCATTCGGGTACTATCTCAGTTCGCCGCGATCTGCCTGTGCTTGGTGGTTAACGCGGTTCTGTCGTTGTATCCTGGGAAACAGACGTCCGTCGTGACCTCTAAGCACCGCCGGAGGGGACGAATCTGTTTTAAGGAAACTGCGTTGAACGCAGGCCTCGACTCGACTCTCAGCACTTAGCCTCTTGTCTCGGCTCTCGGCGACTTGGTCGACTCGGCTCTCGGCGACTTGGTCGACTCGACTCTCGGCGTCTCGACCGACTCGACACTCGGTGACTTGGCCGTCTCGGCTCTCGGCACTTGGCATCTCGCCCGATTCGACACTCGACGACTCAACCATTCGGTTGATTTAGCACCGGTGATCGGGACACACCAACCCCTGTTGGCAGCTTGAAATTATCAGTTCAAGTCATCTCTACAGATAAGTTGAATTGTATTGTAATTCAATAAAATATTAATCTCTCCGGCAAAGATTGTCCAACAATCTTAAAACAGATTCGGTTCTATTGAGATGGCCACAGACAACGTTGAGGTGCAACAGACTCAACCTGTGACGGCCCCCTCCGCCCCGATTGGTAATGTTCCAATCGCTCATGGGGAAAGACCAGAGAAGTTCACTGGGTTGAACTTCAAGCGTTGGCAGCAGAAGATGCTCTTCTATCTGACCACGCTAAATCTGGCTCGATTCTTGACTGAGGAACCTCCCAAGCATGTTGAGGATGCAACTGTAGTGGAAGCTTGGAATCATTCTGAGTTTCTATGCAGAAACTACATCCTCAATGGCCTTGCCGACTCGCTATACGCTGTGTATAGCATGAAGAGAACGGCTAAGGAGCTGTGGGAGTCCCTAGACAAGAAGTACAAGACGGAGGATGCAGGGGCTAAGAAATTCATTGTGGGCCGATTCCTGGACTACAAGATGGTTGACTCTAAGACTGTAATCAGCCAAGTCCAGGAGCTTCAGGTGATCCTGCATGAGATCCACTCGGAAGACATGGTGCTAAGTGAGACCTTCCAGGTGGCAGCGATCATAGAGAAACTCCCTCCCAGCTGGAAGGACTTCAAGAATTACCTGAAGCATAAGCGAAAGGAGATGAATGTGGAGGACCTTATTGTCCGACTCCGAATCGAGGAAGACAATAAAAGTTCTGAGAGAAAGATGTTCTCTCAGGCTACTGAAAAAGCCAACGTGGTCGAGCACGGTCAAAGCTCGAAACGGAAGAATTCTAAGTCTTCCAAAATTGGACCCAGAGGAGGCGTATCCAAGAAGAAGTTCTCTGGGAAATGCTTCAACTGTGACCGAGTCGGTCACAAATCTTCGGAATGCAGAAAGCCGAAGAAGAAGCAAGAGGCCAACTTGAACGAGGGACTAGAGGTGGACGACCTCTGTGCGGTGATCACTGAGCTGAACTTGGTATGTTCAAACCCTCGACAATGGTGGATGGACACTGGTGCTACCAGACATGTCTGCTGCAACAAGGAGCTGCTCCACAACTTTGAAGAAGTCAAAGGGGAGAAGCTGTACATGGGGAACTCAGCAACCTCGGACGTAATGGGCCAAGGAAAGGTGGTGCTGAAGATGACCTCGGGCAAGGAGCTCACTCTGAACAATGTGCTGTATGTTCCGGAGGTTCGGAAGAATCTGGTCTCCGGATCACTTTTAAGCAAGCATGGTTTTCGCATTGTATGTGAGTCGGATAGAGTTGTTCTATCCAAGAATGGAGTGTTTGTAGGAAAGGGCTATGTAACTGATGGGCTGTTTAAGCTCAGTGTAATGGCTATTCGGCCAAAAATTAATAAGAATGAAAGCTCTTCCACCTATATGCTTGAGTCTTCATGTTTGTGGCATGGTAGACTAGGACATGTTAACTACGATGTACTGCGTAGATTAATTAACATGCAAAGCATACCTACATTCCACCTTGACCCGAAACACAAATGTGAGATTTGTGTTGAAGCAAAAATGATAAGGTCATCCTTTCAACATGTTGAAAGAAGCAGTGAACCACTCGGCCTAATCCACACCGATGTATGCGACCTTAAAGGTACGCCAACACGTGGTGGCAATAAATACTTCATCACTTTTGTAGACGATAACACAAAGTATTGCTATGTGTATCTTCTCAAAAGTAAAGATGAAGCTATAGAGAAATTTGTTCTCTATAAGAATGAGGTTGAAAACCAACTTAATAAGAAGATTAAGGTGGTTCGAAGTGATAGAGGTGGTGAATATGTATCACCATTCGCTGAGTTGTGTGCTGAACATGGAATCAGACACGAAACAACAGCTCCTTATACTCCTCAGCAAAATGGTGTTGCTGAGAGAAAGAATCGTACTCTGAAAGAGATGATGAATGCTCTTCTATTGAGCTCTGGATTACCAGAGTACATGTGGGGGGAAGCTGTGTTAACGGCTAACTACCTTTTAAATAAGGTTCCCCGAAAGAAAATTGAGAAGAGCCCTTATGAGTTATGGAAAGGAAGACAACCATCCTATAAATATTTACGAGTGTGGGGGTGTCTTGCCAAAGTAATGGTGCCTGATCCGAAGAGGATCAAGATAGGACCAAAAACTGTGGATTGCATATTTATAGGATATGCACATAACAGTTGTGCCTATCGATTCCTTGTGTATGAATCTCAAGTACCGGAGATACACAAGAACTCGATTATTGAATCAAGAAATGCTTCATTCTTCGAGCATGTGTTTCCTTATAAGACCCGAGAGGAAGAAAGTTCCTCAAAACGGATATATGAATCACAAGAGGAAGAAGAAGTAGATGAACCAATTGAGGTTGAGCCTAGACGGAGTAAACGAGCTCGGGTAGAAAAATCCTTCGGAACGGATTTTATCACTTTCATGTTGGAAAGTGATCCCCAAACTTACTCAGAAGCAGTGAACTCTTCTGAGGGTCCTCAATGGAAAGAGGCAATTGCATCTGAGATTGATTCTATCTTGCAAAATCATACTTGGGAACTTGTGGATCTTCCCCCGGGGAGTAAACCACTAGGTTGCAAGTGGATTTTCAAGAAGAAAATAAAATCAGATGGCACGATTGATAAGTATAAGGCTCGATTGGTAATTAAAGGTTACCGACAACGTGAAGGCCTTGATTACTTTGATACATATTCTCCGGTGTCGAGAATAACTTCCATCAGAGTATTGTTGGCTATTGCCGCTCTATGGAATCTGGAAATACATCAAATGGATGTAAAGACCGCCTTTCTAAACGGTGATTTAGAAGAGGAAATCTACATGGAACAACCTGAAGGATTTTCTGCACCAGGACAGAAAAATAAGGTTTGTAGATTGGTAAAGTCGTTATACGGCTTGAAACAGGCACCAAAGCAGTGGCATGAAAAATTTGATAATGTCATGAAGGAATGTGGATTCACAATCAATGAATGTGATAAATGTGTTTACATGAAAGACACAGGAAATGAATATGTCATTTTATGTCTTTATGTAGATGATATACTTATTATTGGGAGTAATGGATAATCAAATCCACTAAAGATATGTGAATAAGATAATCAAATCCACTAAAGATATGTTGAATTCAAGATTTGACATGAAAGACATGGGCCTAGCTGATGTGATTCTAGGAATTAAAATTCTTAGAACAGCTGAAGGACTTGTTCTTAGTCAGTCCCACTATGTGGATAAAATACTTGAAAAATTCAACAAGAATGATACTGCGTTAGCACGGACTCCGATAGATATGAGTCAACATCTATCGAAAAATCGAGGAAAGAGTAGCTCTCAGATAGAGTACTCTAGAGTGATTGGAAGTCTGATGTACCTAATGAGTTGTACACGACCAGACTTAGCATACGCAGTAAGTAAACTGAGTAGATACACGAGTAATCCCGGTGTTGAGCACTGGAAAGGGATAACAAGAGTACTGAGGTACTTGAGATATACTCGTGATTATGGACTGCAATATACTAGATATCCGGCCGTAATCGAAGGATATAGCGATGCAAATTGGATATCGGACATGAAAGACTCTAAGTCTACAAGTGGATATATATTCACTTTGGGAAGTGCAGCCATATCTTGGAAATCTTCAAAGCAAACCATAATAACCAGATCCACGATGGAATCTGAGTTTGTAGCTCTTGACAAATGTGGTGAAGAGGCTGAATGGTTACGACAATTTCTAGAAGATGTTCCTAGATGGCCGAAACCTGTGCCGGCAATCTGCATACATTGCGATAGCCAATCAGCAATTGGTCGAGCACAGAGCCATCTGTATAATGGTAAGTCTAGACATATACGTCGTAGACATAATACTATTAGACAACTACTCTCAACGGGAGTTATCACTGTTGACTATGTAAAGTCAAAGGATAACCTAGCGGATCCGCTAACCAAAGGGTTAAACAGAGAGTTAGTTGCTAGCTCATCGCGAGGGATGGGTTTGATGCCGATAAGAAATGTTGGTGCAAAGGAAACCCAACCTATGCAGACTGGAGATCCCAAGAACTAGGTTCAAAGGGACAACCTAACTGCACCGACTAAGGAACATCACTGTGGGGGGAAATGCCCCAGTGAAACAGTGATAAGATGGAGGATAAGCACACGACTTTTAATGATCCAGTAGAGTAGTGTGGAATACTCTTGAGTGATCACCTATGTGAGAAAGAAGTGGGGCCGCTTCGAAGAGAATTGAAGGCACAATTCTTAGATCTTCTCACAGAACCAGGCGTGTTCATGGCCAAGAACGAACACACTCATGAGAATTGAGGTGTATCAGGGAGAGTCCTGGGTGAGATGTGTCAATGTTTACACAAACGGCAGAACAGTTCAAGGACATCGTGTCTACTGTCAGCTAGTAAACAAACAGATCTTCACAAGGGAAGGTTCAAAGGGTAAAACCTACCTATCCTATACTGGACTCAACTGCTGAATGTTATCACATACCCTGTTTCCATTCATGTGGGGGATTGTTGGAAATTTGAATGGAAAAAAAAGGTGGTGGAAGGAGGAAGCTCCTTTGTGAATGGGAATATAGTCCCACATTGGAAGTTTCAAGGCATAGTTGTTGGTTTATATTGTGTCACAAGCATTGATGTTGTGAACAAATGCAAATGCTTAGGGGGGGTGCAAATCCAGGGCCCGGATTGCACTACCCGCAAGGCAACTTGTGTGCGAGCGCGACCTGCGCACGTCGAATGTCGGACCGGTCAGGGCAAAATTTGCCCAAGCGAATAAACCAACATTTTGCCACTTGAAAATGTTTTTTTATGCTCAATTTAATGTTCATACATAAATGCAATTTAGTGATGCATGAACGTTATGCATTAAATGCATAAACGTAATGAATCTAGGCATGGCATGTGCAAACGTATAGGATGAGAGAACCTATATAAGAGTCCAAATCTTGAGCAAAGGAGATCATCTAGAGTGAATCCACCATCTTTCTTTCTTCTCTCTCGTGATAGCATTCGGGTACTATCTCAGTTCGCCGCAATCTGCCTGTGCTTGGCAGTTAACGCGGTTCTGTCGTTGTATCCTGGGAAACAGACGTCCGTCGTGACCTCTAAGCACCGCCGGAGGGGACGAATCTGTTTTAAGGAAACTGCGTTGAACGCAGGCCTCGACTCGACTCTCAGCACTTAGCCTCTTGTCTCGGCACTCGGCGACTCGACTCGGCTCTCGGCGACTTGGTCGACTCGACTCTCGGCGTCTCGACCGACTCGACACTCGGTGACTTGGCCGTCTCGGCACTCGGCATCTCGCCCGATTCGACACTCGGCGACTCAACCATTCGGTTGATTTAGCACCGGTGATCGGGACACACCAACCCCTGTTGGCAGCTTGAAATTATCAGTTCAAGTCATCTCTACAGATAAGTTGAATTGTATTGTAATTCAATAAAATATTAATCTCTCCGGCAAAGATTGTCCAAC
>NW_027433769.1:0-6582 GCF_044706935.1 Curcuma longa
ATTTTTGTAACGGATGAGTTAATGACTTGACGTTGAAACGGTCGAGTATTAATACTGACGTTTCAAATCATGCCATTAATCCATTAATTATATTATTAATCGTACCATTAATCTCTAATTAATTGGAGATATGCTGCGAGGTTATAAAAGAGGCAGCGAGGCAGCGAAGGGAATGGAGATAAGAGTATTCTCGATCCCTCGCTTCCTCTTTCCTCTGATTTTCCCTGTGATAGCCTACGGGTGTAATCAGTTCATCGGCAACGATCTGTGCTTGATCGTTTTTCGGTTCTGTCGTTGTATCTTAGGAAACAGACGTCCGTCTTTACCTCTAAGCACTGCCGGAGGGGACAAATCTGGTTTAAGGAAACTGCGTTGAACGCAGGCCTCGACCATTCGGCAACTCGGCCATTCGGCCATTCAGCAACTCGGCTCTACCATTCGGCCATTCGGCCATTCGGCAACTCAGCTCGGCCATTCAGCAGCTTGGCCATTCGGCAACTCGGCTCAGCCATTCGGCAGCTTGGTCATTCGGCAACTTGGCTCGGCCATTCGGCAGCTTGGCCATTCGGCAACTCGCCTCGGCCATTCGGCAACTCTGCCCGGCAGTTCAGCATCTCGGTCACTTGTCTCGGCAGTTGGCCACTCGACTCGACAACTCGACTCTCGGCTCGGTAGTCGGCAGTCGACCACTCGGCATTCGGCACTCAGCAGTCGACCACTCGACACTTGGCACTCGGCACTCGGCAGTCGACCACTCGGCACTCGGCACTCAGCACTCAGCACTCGGCTTGGCAACTCGGCCACTCGCCTCGGCAGTTGGCGACTTAGCCACACTGTTCTCTCCGGCAAAGTATATTTAACAGAAGAAAGCTAAGCAAACACAAAAGCAACAACTCTTCAATATGACCTTTCACTCAAGCAATATATTAAAGTTGGATCTTTCAAAAATGCCAAAGAATTATGTAACAGGCTCATTGAGCTCCATGTAGATACACATGACTCTACAATTGCTAAACATGACCTTTTAATTAATAATTTATATAATTTTAGCATAAAGGCAAATCTATAAATCAAATGCATAATGCATGAAAGATTTAAAGAGATCTTAAATGACCTTAGTATAATACGTGAGAATTGAAAATTGATATTTGATAAGGTATGTACTTAAATTTTTCCCTTGAACACCACTTTGAGCATCTATAATAGATTTGAAGTATCGAGGATCCTTTTACTTATTAAATTAGATGAACTACTTTGTGAGTTTTAATTGTATGAAAAAATTAATCATGTTTCAAGGGAAAAAAAACTTACCTTTAATGGTAGATAAAAAGAAATCTAAGACGGAGAAAGAATCATCTTTATTCGGTTCTAAGAGTGAATCTGAATTTGAAAGTGAGCAATTCCCAACCAAAATGGCTTTATGAGAAGAAAAAAAAACTTAAGCAAGGAGGACATTAAAAGAAGGCCAAAAAATCAGAAGGACACCCTTTTTTATTTATAATAAAAATAATACACCATCCTATCTTAGCCTATTTTTATTTTTAAAAATACCTTTATTTTTGACGTTGTTGTTGTAGCTATAAATAGTTGTTATAACATAAAAAAGAAATAATTTAAACATAGTTCACTATAAAAAAAATAATATTTAGAGATGAATTTTATGACGAATCCTAAAAAATAATTTGTCGTAAAAATTTTTATGATGATATTTGCGATGAATCTTTCTCGTTGCTATAAAGTTGTCGTCAATTTTTGTGATGAAAATTTAAAATTTCATCGTCAAATTTCATGATGAAAATTGATTTTCGTCGTCAAATTCCGCCAATTGATGATGAAACACGATTCATCACCAATCTACCACGAAATTAATTCGTCGTCGATTAGCGACGAAACACTATTCGTCGACAATTGGCAACGAAATTAATTCGTCGCCAACTGGCGACCAATAGTTTTTTGTCGCCAAATTGGTGATGAAACAGACTTCATCACCAATTTGCGATGAAATCGGTTTTGTCGCCAAATTGGCGACAAAACAGACTTCGTCGCCAATTGGCGATGAATTTGACGATGAAAATTAATTTTTATCGCCAATTAAGGATATACAGTGAATTACTATAGATTTGGGATGAACAAGATTTTGTCTCAAAATCTAAATTTTTTTATTCCTAACCTGCTCATTTACACATTATCCCATATATACAAAACGATCCGATCGGATCAATTCAAATGATACAAATAACCTGTTTATACAATCATATCAAACAACTAATCATTCCACCACAACATGCTACAAAATCCGTTCTACCACATCAAGTCATAATACAAATCCATATCCAAATGAAAAAAGCATTACGAAGAAGTTTGAAGACGAGAGAAAGATACAACAAAATCATCGTCGTTGTTTTTTCCTCCAGAGACTTTGCTTCCTTCTCCTTCCAAACGTCACCCATAATAGGGTGGACTATAAAGGCGTTAACTGGGTATGTAACAAATTATGCGGAGGGTTGTGAGTGATATAAATGAGATATATCCCTTCCATATAACGGGAGTGATATCTTACAGCCTCTTAATAGAGTAGTACCATGAAATGTATGATTATGTTCAAATGAGTCAATATGAGATATTGAGCTCATTTGCTTAAGTAAGTCTACTTGGAGATCAAGAAACATAAAGATTGATAAGAGGATGACACGGTCTATGCCTCATTGATCAATCTAGATATCGAGGATAGAAGGACATGGTCATACATTATTATAGTCACGAAGGTTATGTCGGATCTTGACATTCTTGTTACTTGGGTAGCAATGATGCATTGCTAGATGTCACTCATTGCTTATGTTTCTAAAATGAGTTTTAGAGACATTGCCAACGTTACAAGAACCTATTGAATCACACACAAATAACACTCTATTTGGAGATGAGTTTATTTTAGTTTGGCTAAAGGAACAATTAAGTTCATTGGATGACCTAGACTTAAGTTAGACTCAAGTTGGTTGAATTTAAGTTAGACTCAAATTAAATCAAGTTGATGAATGAATTTGATTCATCATGCATGCTTAATATGGATTAATCATGCATTGAAGAAGAGGAAGTTATCATGCATGACTAATAAGACTAATCATGCATTGATAAGAGAATACTAAAAGTCTAAAAACCTTTGGTATTCATGGCATGAGTATAAAAGAGTTTTTCTTTCAAAAACTCAATAGTTTTTCATCTTCTTACCTTCCTCTTCTTGCTTGGCCGAGACTCTCAAGTTGGTTGCTAGCACAATCACAACTTTCTCCAAAAGGAGAAAGAGTGTTAGTATGGATATACATAGAGACACGTAGACTTGATCGTATAAGAGATCTGACATACCTTGGACGAGTGGGATAAGTGAAGGGCACACAACAAAAGTATACCATATTAGATAGGACTTTATTTTATAGATCTAAAATTGTACAGATTTTTTACATAGATCACTCGAGGGATCCTATTTTTTACTGTAAATTTTTATTTTATCGTATAGAATTCCCTACATCATATTTGTCTTCTATTATTATAAGAAAAATTAATATGTTACAATATTTGAGAAACACATATAAAGATATTTAGATACACATCTAAACCTTAATTGTTTTAGCTCTATCCCCGCTCCAAGTCTTGTCTTTTTTTGAAATATGTGAGTAAAAGTATCTATAAAAAATGGCTCTTACCCCATTTCCTTGGCCTAAAAAATCATAGTTATAAATAATAAAATAATTTAAAATAAATTAAAATTGAAGTGGTTAAAAAAATTATCAATCTGTGCATATACTCATTGATATTGATTGAGCCGCCCGCATATGTCGCAGATAAGTCTCTAGAATTATAAGCTTGATTAAGCTTATTCTGTTGACTCCTTTTTCTGCTCGCTTTAGTTTCCCAAAAATTATAGATCCTAACCCAATTCTCTTCGGTGATGCATAGTGATTTTTTTCTCCTCATCTTTGCATGATTAAGCACATGACGATTGTGACCACCATATTTTTTCATAAAAATTCTTCTAATTTTCACTTATTTATTAGAGTACCAATTGTGAACACCCGCTAAAAGGAGAAATAAATAATTGATTATATATTCAATAGTAATTTCATATATAAAATAAAGTGGATAAGTTATCTTAAAATTAGTCTACTATAACTCTTTGGTGGAATCAGGAGTGCTTATATATATTATTGAAGTCCCTTGCCAATGATTATTTACAATTCTATTAATACCGTGAATAACACGTACAGAATCAGCAAAACTATAATACAATATAAGATAAATGATGTTAAATACTTATAAAAATTGATAATATTAATTATTTTAAAATACTTATGAATCGCCGAGAAGGGATATAAACTCTCGATTATCAATCATCTTTTAGCTGATTGTCTAGTTGAAGGACCTTCCATGAGTACTAGGGAATGGAAAGGTCCTAGTGAGTCATGTGTATGAGATGGTCCTGCACCTGAAAGAGTGGGGGTCGTAGGTGCAAACCGGCCATGACTGGTGCTATGTTGACCATGTCGAAACTGTAAAAAAAAATTAGGATAAAATTGTAGGATCGATGTGACACGCTAGAGGGGGGGTGAATAGCGTGTCTCACTTTTTCAAGTTCATTCATTTTTCTGTCAAAATACTAGCAGCGGAATATTAGAAAACAATATACAGGGACCCGCGGATTTACTTGGTTCTTAACCCCCCAGGGTTAGTACGTCCAAGGCCTAAGTACGGGAGGCGCCCGTCCACTAGTGGTCTCTTTTTCGAATCATGTTCGGAGGTGAAGAAACCCGTCTTACAGTCCGTAAAGAATAAAGAACAGAATATAATAATAGAGAGTAAGAAATTAACCAAATAATGCCGCTGATCTGGAAGTCCTGAGCGCCCCGAACTCCTCCTAGATCTTCCTCAATTCCAAGCGTCTGACCCCATTCGCGTTCAGAAGCACCACTAAATGAATATGAGAACTTTTTGGCTTGAATGAATTGCTTCTGCACATTAACCTCCTTTTATACTGCTCCTGAGTCGACTCCAGTGTTACCCGAGTCGACTCCAGCTGATGTGGCAGATAAAACTTCTTCCATGCTCATTATCCCTTGCCTGAGTCGACTCGGCTGAATCTGAGTCGACTCCAGCCTTGAGTCTTCGATCCGCTTTCTCTACGCTGCGATTATCCACTCTCCAATCGACTGGGTTCCAGTTACAGTCGACTGGTCCTTCAATCGACTGGATTCCAGTTCTAGTTGACTGGATCCCCTGGACTGGTTGTTTTGGCTTTACTTTGTTTGCTACACTTATGCTTTCTTCATCTTGCTTCCAGCTCCTTGTTCCTGCAAGACAAGCATGCAAATATACAAACAATTCTAAGCCTTACCTTGTGGGTCTAACTTCGGATTCCTACCGAAATTCTGGGTTAGTCTGACGCCTCCTGTTCCACTCCGGGAACGCGCTCTTACCCACTCCACTCAGGAGAATTTGTGCTAACCAAGTCCTCCAGACTTGTTGGACTTTTGCTCGGCTCTGTCCTCAGCCCCTAGGATTTGTGCTGCGGCTCGGTCCTCTCTGACCAGCCCAGACTTCTGCTGCGACTCGATTCTCCAGATCAACCCAGACTTCTACTGCGACTCGGTTCTCCAAATCAGTCCAGACTGTTGGGTCCAAAAGGATGTTCATATCTCCACAATGACATGATATTGTCCACTTTGGGCCTAAGCCCTCATGGCTTTGTTCTTGGGCTCTCCCCAAAAGGCCTCATGCCAATGGAGATACTTTTCCATCCTTTTAAACCCATGATCTTTCCCATGTGTTTTAGATGTGGGACTATGTTTGCACCTTTGCAACCCAACAATCCCCCCCTCAAACAAAGGACCACAGACCCCCCCTCAAACGGAAAGCCTCCGTTTGATGTCTGAATCTTTGACCCACCAGGACTTCCTGCCCCTCGGTCCACCCTGACCTACTAGGACTTCCTGCCCAGTCGCAACCAGGACTTCATGCCCCTCGGTCCACCCTGACCTACTAGGACTTCCTGCCCAGTCGCAACCAGGACTTCATGCCCCTCGGTCTACCCGACCTACTAGGACTTCCTGCCCAGCCGCAACCAAGACTTCATGCCCCTCGGTCTACCCGACCTACTAGGACTTCCTGCCCGGTGTCTGGTCCTCTTGATTCAAACACGGGAGCCCCTACTTCCTTTGTTTTTAAGGTTCAACCCACATGGTTAGATCCGGATCATGGCTCATCCGGCGGTTAGTCCGGTGAAGAGCGGCCTCGCTCTGATACCAATTGTTGGGTCCAAAAGGATGTTCATATCTCCACAATGACATGATATTGTCCACTTTGGGCCTAAGCCCTCATGGCTTTATTCTTGGGCTCTCCCCAAAAGGCCTCATGCCAATGGAGATACTTTCCATCCTTTTAAACCCATGATCTTTCCCATGTGTTTTAGATGTGGGACTATGTTTGCACCTTTGCAACCCAACACAGACTTCTGCTGCGACTCGATCCTCCAAACCAGTCCAGACTTCACCTAGTGCTTCGACTCTGCCAAGACTTCCACTACAAAAAAATAGA
>NW_027433770.1:0-3878 GCF_044706935.1 Curcuma longa
TGATGGGCTCCCCGCAAGTATACGGGTTGTCGTCAAGTAATAAAAATATCGATCCACAGGGACCGTGGAATTACTTACTAGATTTAGCACAAAAAGGTGGAGAGAAAACTGAGCATGAGTAGTTGTGGGGGATAAGGGAGTATTCTAGAGTACTTAATCCTAAATCCGGAGAAAGGAAACGACTGTGACAATGGGTGAGAAACGATCCTAGGACTTCGGACTCCTCAGAGTATTGATTGATTGACTTGGATCCTCTACCTTTCCTCAATAATTGTTCAATTGTAGGGATGCTAACCAATATATCCAATTAGACCTTGTCAGGTATCCTCGGAATAAAGCATTGGTGTTCTTACGTCATCATTGTCGGTTCGAGATGGTTCTAGAAGCCCGGTTCAAGGCTTTCCTGTGTCACTCAGGCGCCCCGGAATACTAATAGAACCCTATCCCCTGTCACAGGATATCTTTTTACGGACCTCTCTCCAACAATGAATGACCGCTAACTATCCCTCATAGAAACTAACTATGAATTAAGAAACCCCTCGGAAACTCGCCCGGTTCAAGGCTTTCTTCCTGTCACGAAGCGCCCCGGTGTACGGCCTAATGATTCCTCAATTCACAATTAATCCCTACCCTCATAGATTCATACACAAGCATTTCATCATTCACAACACAAGCACAAATCCACAAGGCAATAGACAATTAAATCATAGAAAATGGTAGATTAACAAATCCAAGTTACAATCATCCAATACAACTGATTTATCCTACATCCTAGAATCTAGGGAACTACTCCATATCGTGGAGGTTACAATACAAGGTATAGAAAGAGTTCATCCTAATCCAAAGATACAACGGTGAAAAACAGGAAATAGGACTTATCGTTCTTCCTCGGACTGAAATCTCCACGTAGATGAGATGTAGATGGAATGGAGCAGCCGGATCGGTGGATGGATCGTCGAATCTCGCTCCGAAATAGGCGTCGGTGGCTCAAGAACAGCTCCGGTGGCTCTCCAAGGTCTCCCCCCTTGCTAGGTCACTAAAGGACCTATTTATAGGCAGTCCCCGAGTCAGGCACGCCTCCGTCCACACGGCCGTGCCTGGGAGGCACGGCCCAGTGTGGACACCTTCACTGGAGGAAGCACGGCCGTGCCAGTGAGGCACGGCCAGATGCAGCACGGTTCTGGCCAGGGGCACGGCCGTGCCTCTGAGGCACGGTCCAGAAGGGCTTTGTCTCTGGAAGGCACGGCCGTGCCTTTGAGGCACGGCCAAAGCCTGTCGCTTCTCATTTTGTTGGACACGGCCGTGCCTGTGAGGCACGGCCAGCTGCAGGGACTCTTCTGTGTTGAAACACGGCCGTGCCTTGTGGGCACGGCCAACAGCAGTGTCTTCTCTGATTGGAAACACGGCCGTGCCTGTGAGGCACGGCCACGCCTCGGCTGTCTTCTGTTTTGAAGCACGGTCGTGTCTGGTAGACACGGCCTCGTCTGCTGCTGATGGGGGAAGTTGGCACGGCCGTGCCAGTGAGGCACGGCCAAGGCTTGTTGATGTTCTGCTTGTGCACACGCCCGTGCCTTGTGAAGCACGGCCAGAAGCTGATTAGTACACGGCCGTGCCTATGAGGCACGGCCCTGTCTTGCCTTGTCTTCAATGGTAACTCCGATTTTGCCCGATTTTGCTCCCTCTTCCATCCTGAAACAAGTAAAAATGAGAGCAGATCTCCGAACTAGGAAATGTAAGATATATGCCTAAATGCACGGATTAGGGATGCAATGCACACAAGATTTAACAATAGAATCAGAAAGATGTGCAAATAAAGTGTAAATACGTGCACATCAATGACAACAAATAAGGGAATAAATTATATAAATAAAAACATATAAACCCTATGCATTCATACATTGTAAAAACTGTAAAAATAAATTTCCATTGAATACAAATAATATGTTAAAATAAATTTGCAGGTAGTTTAAACAAATTCTAAAGCACTTAGACTTATTACTATCAATAAAGTACGATATCGTAGCCACTTGCTACTATGTGATCAAGTTATATTAAGTTTAATTACATAACTAGAATATACATGATGTATTGTTATTGTCGACAAGGTTAATGTTATTTTATTTGTGTTTAATGTTATAAGTCTACCAAATAATAGTTAATATTAGCATTTTTAAATTTGTAAGTCCTCTAAATTTATAAGTCCAATAAATTTGTATATTAAATAAATTTATAATAGTACTTAATATAATGTTAGTTGCATTATAATAATGAAAGGATTCTACTATTCTATAAAATTTAATAGTGAAAGGATTGATTAGGTTGTATGAGGAGGACGACCTCGTGGTCGACAAGTTATTTTAAACATATATTCTACTTTGGTATCGTACACTAAGAATCATACATCAATCATATAATTCAAAATCAAAAATAAATTCTATAACATTATTACAATCATCTATAGTCAATACAAAAAACAGAAAAAAAAAACATCTAGTATTGATATAATAATCTTAAATATCAATACAAACAATAAAGAAATCTTAAATGATAGAAAAAATTGTCACTTACAATACTAATAGAAGAACAAGGTCGGAGTATCTAGAATGGCGTCTCTTGGACAACTGCGAACAAAGGAATTGCATATTAAAACAAACACAAATAGATCACGTCTTAAAAATCCTAAGCCTTACAATCTTATTCAACAAGCACAAATGACATATTCAGGTCTGGCCCGACCACGACGAGCTCACCTAGGCCTGGCCTGATGTCGCCGAGCTCGACTAGGCTTGCACATATGCCAGTGAGCTCAGGCCTAGTCGAGCTTGGCCAAGCTTAGCTTAACGTCGGCAATCTTAGTCAGACTTAAATAGACACCGACGAACTCGGCCAGGTCGAGGTCGAACGCTTGCGAGCTCAAACGGCCAACCTTGACATCGGTGAACTCGCCAAAGGCCAGACTCGATGCTGGCAAGCTCGGCTAGCACAGTGTAACGACCCGGCTCGTCCGCCCGTGGGATTCTACTTATCCCGACCCCTATTTTTCTGTGGGTCATGGGCCGTCGACCATCGACCGTGCCGTTACCTACTAGGACTTTCCACCCCTGCTCAGTGGATAAAATACCTTCCCCAGATTTAAACTTTAGACCTGCAGGCTAAAGTACTAAAGTTTCTTGAATTTGGTAACCAAGTGAGAAGTTCTCACTTGGTTACCAGATTCAAGGAACTTTAGTACTTTAGCCTGCAGGTCTAGAGTTCGAATCTGGGAAGACAAAAATCCACTGGGCAGGGGTGGAAAGTCCTAGTAGGTAACGGCATGGTCGATGGTCGACGGCCCATGACCCATAGAAAAATAGGAGTCGGGATAAGTAGAATTCCCACTGGCGGACGGGCCGGGTCGTTACAAATTATGATGTAGGGGCAACACATGAGGAGTCCGACTTCAATGAGTCATAACTTTTGACTCGAGACTCAGAACGAGGCACGGTCGGGTGCGTTTTGAAGCCCTTTCAGAGCTCTACAAAAATGGTCTCTAGAGTTGACTCAACTATAACTTGAGTCAACTCGAGTGGAGCTTGGAGTCGACTCAGATGCACCCGAGTTGACTCAGATAGTGGATAATGAGCAGAATGAAGTTTCATCTGCCACGTCAGTTGGAGTCGAGATAGTGGATAATGAGCAGAATGAAGTTTCATCTGTCACGTCAGCTGAAGTCGACTCAGATCAACCTGAAGTCGACTCAGGTGCAGTATAAAAGGAGGTGAACGTGCAGAAACAAGAATATTGAAGCCAAAGACTTTCCTCCTCATCTAGAAGTGCTGTGAAACATGGATGAGGCCAGACACGTACAACCGGAAAAGATCCAGGAGGAGTACGTGATG
>NW_027433771.1:0-3432 GCF_044706935.1 Curcuma longa
TGCCATCATTGTTCGATGATATATTGGTGAAACAAAATGTGATGTGCGTAGGATGTATACCTGTTTTCATGCTTTATTTGCACATCTTTCTGAGCTTATTGCTTTATTCTTATGTATGTTGCATCCCTTATTCATGCATTTAGGCATATATTCTACATTTCCTAGTTCGGAGATCTGCTCGTGCTTTAACATGTTTCAGGGTGGAAATTGGAGCGAAAACGGGCAAAACGGAGTATTATTGAAGATCAGGCAAGACAGGGCCGTGCCTCATAGGCACGGCCATGTCTATTCAACTTCTGGCCGTGTTTCAATGGGCACGGGCGTGTGCCAAAATCCCCTCAGCAGCAGCCAGAGGCCGTGCCTCAAAAGCACACCCGTGCTTCAAAACAGAATCAAGCCAGTTCATGGCCGTGCCTCCAAAGCACGGCCGTGTCTTCAACTTGGAGCCAGCCTCAGCTGAAGGCCGTGCCTCACAGGCACGGCCGTGTGCAAGAACAGAAGAGCCCAAGCAGCAGGCCGTGCCTCAGAAGCACGGCCGTGTCCAGCCATCCAGCTCCAGCCAGTGTGTGGCCGTGCCTCCCAGGCACGGCCGTGCCATCAAACAGAAGGAGGACTACTCTGAGCCGTGCCTAAGAGGCACGGCCGTGCCCCAGATCCGAGACTTCACAGCTTCAGGCCGTGCCCCCAAGGCACGGCCGTGCCTTACCTTGTGCCGGAAGCCAACACAAGGCCGTGCCTTCCAGGCACGGCCGTGTGCACGGAGGCGAGCTGCTACCGAACCCTGCACTATAAATAGGTCTCTTTGGAGACCTAGCAAAGGGGGGAGACTTTGGAGAGCCACCGGAGTTGTTCTAGAGCCGCCGACGCCTATTTCGGAGAGAGATTCGACGATCCATCACCGATCCGACTGCTCCAGACCATTTCCATCTCATCTACGCAGAGATTTCACTCCGAGGAAGAAGATAAGTCTAGTTTCCTGCATTTCTTGTTTATCTTTGGGAACAAGATGTATTCTCTCTTTCCTTTGGATTGTATTCTCCTCGATATGGAGTAGATTTCCCTAGATTCTAGGATGTAGGATAAATCAGATGTAATGGATGATTGTATTTGGATTTGATTAATCTACCGTTTTCTATGAAATACTGTGCATTGCTTTGTGGATTTATGCTTGTACTTGATGATAAATTGTGTGTGTGTGAATCCATGAGGGTAGGGATTTACTATGAATTGGGGAATCATTAGGCCGTATACCGGGGCGCTCTGTAAAAGGGGCAGACCTTGAACCGGGCGAGATTCCGAAGGGTTTTCTAATACATAGTTGAATTCTTATGAGGAATAGTTAGCGGTCATTCGTTATTGGGGAGAGATCCGTAAAAGGGTATCTAGTGACAGTGGATAAGGTTCTTTTAGTATTTCCGGGGCGCCTGAGTGACACGGGCAGACCTTGAACCGGGCTTCTAGAACCGTTTCAAACCAATAACGAGTGACGTAAGAACACCAATGAGTTAATTCGAGGATACCTGACGAGGTTGAATTGGATAATTTGGTTGACATTCCTACAATTGAACAGTTATTGAGGAAAGGTAGAGGATCCAAGTCGATTAATCCATTCTCTGAGGAGTCCGAAATCCTAGGATCGCTTCACCCATCAGTGTCACAGTCGATCCCTTTCTCCGACTTTTAGGATAAAGCACTTTAAAACACTCCCATCTCCCCCACACAACTCATGATCTATATTCTCTCCACCTTTTTGTGCTAGATTTAGTAAGTAGTTCCACGGTCCCTGTGGATTCGATCTTTTTATTACTTGGCGATATTCCGTGCACTTGCGGAAGCACATCAAGTGCAAGACAGGGCCGTGCCTCATAGGCACGGCCATGTCTATTCAACTTCTGGCCGTGTTTCAATGGGCACGGGCGTGTGCCAAAATCCCCTCAGCAGCAGCCAGAGGCCGTGCCTCAAAAGCACACCCGTGCTTCAAAACAGAATCAAGCCAGTTCATGGCCGTGCCTCCAAAGCACGGCCGTGTCTTCACCTTGGAGCCAGCCTCTGCTGAAGGCCGTGCCTCACAGGCACGGCCGTGTGCAAGAACAGAAGAGCCCAAGCAGCAGGCCGTGCCTCAGAAGCACGGCCGTGTCCAGCCATTCAGCTCCAGCCAGTGTGTGGCCGTGCCTCCCAGGCACGGCCGTGCCATCAAACAGAAGGAGGACTAGTCTGGGCCGTGCCTAAGAGGCACGGCCGTGCCCCAGACCCGAGACTTCACAGCTTCAGGCCGTGCCCCCAAGGCACGGCCGTGCCTTACCTTGTGCCCGAAGCCAACACAAGGCCGTGCCTTCCAGGCACGGCCGTGTGCACGGGGGCGTGCTGCTACCGAACCCTGCACTATAAATAGGTCTCTTTGGAGACCTAGCAAAGGGGGGAGACTTTGGAGAGCCACCGGAGTTGTTCTAGAGCCGCCGACGCCTATTTCGGAGAGAGATTCGACGATCCATCACCGATCCGACTGCTCCAGACCATTTCCATCTCATCTACGCAGAGATTTCACTCCGAGGAAGAAGATAAGTCTAGTTTCCTGCATTTCTTGTTTATCTTTGGGAACAAGATGTATTCTCTCTTTCCTTTGGATTGTATTCTCCTCGATATGGAGTAGATTTCCCTAGATTCTAGGATGTAGGATAAATCAGATGTAATGGATGATTGTATTTGGATTTGATTAATCTACCGTTTTCTATGAAATACTGTGCATTGCTTTGTGGATTTATGCTTGTACTTGATGATAAATTGTGTGTGTGTGAATCCATGAGGGTAGGGATTTACTATGAATTGGGGAATCATTAGGCCGTATACCGGGGCGCTCTGTAAAAGGGGCAGACCTTGAACCGGGCGAGATTCCGAAGGGTTTTCTAATACATAGTTGAATTCTTATGAGGAATAGTTAGCGGTCATTCGTTATTGGGGAGAGATCCGTAAAAGGATATCTAGTGACAGTGGATAGGGTTCTTTTAGTATTTCCGGGGCGCCTGAGTGACACGGGCAGACCTTGAACCGGGCTTCTAGAACCGTTTCAAACCAATAACGAGTGACGTAAGAACACCAATGATTTAATTCGAGGATACCTGACGAGGTTGAATTGGATAATTTGGTTGACATTCCTACAATTGAACAGTTATTGAGGAAAGGTAGAGGATCCAAGTCGATTAATCCATTCTCTGAGGAGTCCGAAATCCTAGGATCGCTTCACCCATCAGTGTCACAGTCGATCCCTTTCTCCGACTTTTAGGATAAAGCACTTTAAAACACTCCCATCTCCCCCACACAACTCATGATCTATATTCTCTCCACCTTTTTGTGCTAGATTTAGTAAGTAGTTCCACGGTCCCTGTGGATTCGATCTTTTTATTACTTGGCGATATTCCGTGCACTTGCGGAAGC
>NW_027433772.1:0-4858 GCF_044706935.1 Curcuma longa
GGTTTCCTAGTGTTTCCCAACAGAGATTCCAATTCTCAAACTCATTTTTGTCTCTTGTGTAGGATTGAATTAGAGCACTAGAGGGGGTAGTGAATAACCCTTTATCACTTTTTCACTCGTTTGATATATCGTACGTAAAATAGAGTGCGTAAATAAAAATTGAGCGGAAAATAAGAGATTAGTACACTTTTATTTACTTGGTACACAGCCATAGGCTGCTACTCCAAGGCCTGATCCTTGATCATTTCCAATGGATAATCCATTATAAAAGCTCCTCACTGAGGAGTTTGTCTCTTTACAAAATTGGTTAGGAACGGTAAATTCTTACTGTCCTAAGATGTTAAATATAAAAGTAACAATGTAACGATTAACAACTCAGAATATGAGAACAAGAAAGTCGATGTCGGTGCAACTCTTCAATGTTACGACAATGTACTAGATTGGCTGTTTGCATGGAGGAAGTCATCATAGTAGTTTAGTAAGTTCATCTTAGGGTTTTCACCCGGGAGATAGCCGTCCGAAAAATTTCGGCAACACCTCTCCAGTATCACTGACAATTCCCTGTATACAAATATATATAAAGGCCCACACGGCCTATCCATACTACAAAATATAGATTTAAACAAGTAATGAAAATAAAAGTGACCCACACGGCCACATACACATCCTACACAATGCATAAGAATGAAATGCTAATTCTACACAGCAAATAAGAAATAAACTCGTAAAATAACGACAAATCCAAAGTTTCATAAACAGAAACATAATAAGAACAAGTATGTAAGCAAAATAGGAATATGGAATAGTTTTGAAAACACCGAAACGAAATCAGAAAGTCCGATACGGGGTAGAAAGTAAACCAACGATACAAGAATACCAACACATGCTACAAACACATCCACACAAACACACATAAAGTCCTCGTCATCGTCGTGAGATGGCGTAGCTGGCAGATCTCTGGCATCCTCTGTAAGCTCCTACCTGATATCTGGGAAGACAGAAAAATCCCAGGGTCCAAAGATGTGACTACAAATACTCAGTGGGTAATATAGAAAGACAGTGCATGAATAAAAGAAATAGCAAAAAGATAGGTACATACCAAAGGTCAACAAGGTATCAGTAATATCTCTGCAGATAAATAACAACTAACATGGATCTCATGTAATGCATCATATGAATGACATGTCAAACATAGTGCAATAGTCAAGAGTCAAACAAGTAGACAATCAAAATGCAGTATCAGTATGGTCCAATACATATATATCATGCACATGATGCACATATGCATGATGCAACTGCCCCACTCACTACAGCACTCGTGCAAGCATCTGAGGCTGGGATGGCCGGCATCTGGGGATCAATACTCCGCGCCCTACATCAAAGTAGTCCGGTGATCCAAATCAGGGATCAGTGCTCCGCGTCCGGTGATCCCGTAGCTATGATAAGCTATATATCCTATGGCCGATATCTGACCTCTAATACTCGTCAGCGATGTACCAATCATGTACTCTCCGAGTATACCCCTATACGGTGTCAAAGTCAAATCATCGACTCGGCTGCGTCCACTGCCACACAGTCGTCGACTACGTACACTGGCATACAATCGCCATCTCTGCGATGGAAATAGGGTATGATAACCACCTATGTAGGTATACAACTAAAGTCATCTAACATCACGATAGACCCACAACAATGAGATTTACAATCGTTATCATGCATCATGATGAGATGCTCAAATCATAGTAATCATCACCTACTATACTAATCAATAAGCGTAGGTATAAGTCATCATGATCGCAAGTATCATAAGAAAGAATCATGTCAATAATGATCATAAATGCCATATCAAGGATAGAAACAGTAATCAGGAATGATAATCCAAAATCAACGGCATAAGGACAAGCATGGTATAACATGAGTAATGAAAAAGGGTATACAAATAACAGGAAGAGTAACATCAAGGTATCACACTACAATGACTACAACAGAATCATGCACTGGAAAAAGAAAGAACTGTATTGACCAAATACAGTAAATTACCCACCTGATGTATCGCAGATCAAAGACTAGAACCCCCAAAAATAGATCCTCGTATCAAAAGAACTCCTATAATCACTCAGGGTCCTGCAAATACAATGATAATATCCCTAAATACCATAATATAACAACGAAACTCTAATCAATCTAGAGTTAGTAACTCTATTCGATTAACTTAACTTGGTTTTTATTAATCGAACCGTTGAATTTCTATTCACATGAATTAACCAATTACTTACTTAATTTCATGTTTAATCATTCTAATCCAATAGTACTCATGCTAAACCAATCCCTCTTAAAGGAAAAGTTTTGAAAAACTGTTCCGGTAGATTCTTGCAGAATAAAAATTTTTCTGGAACGATCTCAAGTTGCCCTCATAGTCGATCAAACGAAGTTTGATCGACTCGTTTAGATCATTGGGCTCTTGTGTTTGGTTTACAGGATCCAATATGAAAAGCATAATTTAATTAACGCAGAAACATTAAATTATACCTTTCTTCGGACGGTTGTGAAGGATGAAGTTTGTACCCGAAGACCTCTTGATCTTCTGTTGTATCCCTCTCCCCTTCTCGAACGTTGTGTAGGCAACGATCCTTCGAGAATTTCTCCACTAAGAATATCCTCTCCGATGACTAGATAACTTTAGAAGAGGAAGAGGTTTGGCTTGCCGAGAGTTTCGGCCACCAAGCTTATGGTTATTGATCGATGCCTTAACCCCTTCTAAGCCCCTTCTTTTATAGCCTAGCCATCCCATATTTATGGTATAATTTGAGCCATAAACATGGTATGATTGTATCGTAAACTTGGTATAATTTAGCTCAATCAATCAGGAGATTTTGGCATGATTTAAGAAGTTTCCAATTCGAACCCGAGAGGCTTTATCGATCAAGGAATCGATTAAACATCGTAACTTTTTCTCATTAACACTATTAATCGATCAGGTGATCGATTACCAGCCTGGTAATCGATCAGATGATCGATTACCAGTCGATCTCCTCGGAGTCTTGGTAATCGATCAGCTGATCGATTACCAAGGTGTGTAATCGATCAGCTGATCGATTACACCTCCTTGCATGGGCTCGAATGTCTGGTTTCTTCATGAATTATTTCAAGGTGGACTTGAGGATTTCTAGAGGCTACAACAGGGACCTAGAGGAGGAATTGGTTTTGGTCTCCTGATAAACTTAAGCTTCCCATGTTCTTCACCGAACACACAGCTTAAGTCTATCAATAATAACTCATTCCACTAGAGAGTTATTATTGCACTACCGCACCAATCCCATATTATAATATGGGCTCCTTCTTACTATCAGTACATTAGTCTCCCTGTGTTTAAGATATCGTATGTCCGTCAATTAAATGAGTTACTGACAACTCAAATTTAATCAACTTCTAATCCAAGAGTAGTACCACTCAACCTTATTATCATGCGGACAAGGTCCACCTGCAGGGTTTACATAATAATCCTTATGAGCTCCTCAAGGGGACATCATCAACCTAGATTATAGGACACAGTTTCCTTCTATAATCAACAACACACCATGTACATAATACTACTTCCCAACTCATCGGGCCTATTGATCTATCGATCTAAATCTCACCCTTTGATGAATTAAAGAAGTACATACTAAGCACATGTGTTTGTTATTATATCGGGATTAAGAGCATATACATCTATTGTAACAGAGGTTTAGTTCGATTATATAGTCAGTATAAATCGAACAATCCTCAGATGGTCCTGTTCAATACATACTTAGTGTACTAGTGTAATTCTATAGTCAAGACAGACTAAGACCGAATTACACTACAACCACTCCAATGGTTTGTCCAATCCATCTTGGTTGTGAACACTATTTATAACCTATAAGGAACTGATAACATGGTCTTTTGTGTGTGACTCCGCACACCATGTTTATCTACAATATAGATTAAATGGACACTTGTAAAATATTGACCAAATGTGATTCTTATTTCAGAATGTTTATTTACACAGCTAGGATTCTGGTATACATCCCAACACCTCTAACTACTAAATCTAAATCTTATAGAACAATAAACATTCAAACAGAGCCTGATCAAAACTGCCAACCATCACACATCATCCCAACTTCATGGCTAATCAACAACATCTAACCCACTGATAATCACAGTTAATCAACTAGAATCAAGGGCTCACCTCAAGATTGACTTTGAATCTTGCCCTAACTGAAGATTAGATTCCACTTCCTCTGCTGTCGCCAATCAACAGAATTCCAATAGGTTCGGCTCACCTCAACAAGCTGTAGGAAATGAAACCGATCAAGATCCAAGAAAACCAAAGCAATCCAAAGTAGCCCATCTCAATAACACTTACCTTTATGCAATTCCAACCAAACCCTAGATCTTTAGTTCCAAATCCCTAGCCGACCAAGACAAAATCGTCGGTCAAACCAACAAAAATCCTCTGATTCAAAGTCCAAAATCGATCCAACACCAGATCTGGATCCGGAATAACTTAAAGAAAATCATAGATCTAAGCTCACAATCCAAGTACAAATCGAAATCAAGCTCAGCTTCTTACTTATCGACTTCCTCTTCTCTGATTCACCGCCGCCGATCCGCCCGAACACCACGATTCAAGCCTCTTCCAGCGAGATCCAGCCCCCCCCTTCGATTCCCCTTCGGTCGCCGGCTCTTCCTCAGCTCCGATCGCCGATGAAACCGTCGCCTAGAGTCGCTGCCGCCCTAATTCAAGCTCCTTCCCGGCGGAACAGTGCTCCAACAGCCCCAGGACCAGGTCGCCGGCGGTGGAGCACACGTTGGAGAAGCTCAGAGAACTCGC
>NW_027433773.1:0-3369 GCF_044706935.1 Curcuma longa
ATGCTCTTCGGGGCACAGATCCGGATCGCAGAACGAAGATCCAGATCGCCAACACATGATTGCTTATTATCTTCAATAATCCTTAATAGGTGTGGATTCCAAATCAAGAATGCTAGTGGAGAGTAGAAAACAAGCAAGCTTATGGAAGTGCATGAAACTTAAGTTGCTTGAGTGAGCCCTACTTTACTATGATCATGAATTAGAATTAGGGTGAGAGCCACTGATTTTTCTACTGAAAATAACCTTGTGAGACTGAGTGTAGTGCATTTATCTTGATTAGTCATGAAGGATGAAATTTGCTAGGTGGTTAACCAAGAACAAGGGTTTAGTTCATGGACTTAAGTTTTTGAGATTCTACAACTTTAGGTAATTCTCTTTCAATTGTTTCTAACTATGATTGAGGATGATCTAGGGGGTACGATGGTAGGATAGTTTGTTTAGTTTTATTGTTTT
This sequence comes from Curcuma longa, assembly GCF_044706935.1. Lineage (NCBI taxonomy): Eukaryota > Viridiplantae > Streptophyta > Magnoliopsida > Zingiberales > Zingiberaceae > Curcuma > Curcuma longa. The sequence continues at coordinate 454 of NW_027433773.1, forward strand.
GGCTTGAGCGGGACGCACAAGGTTAAGTGTGGGGGAATTTGATGAGTTGGGTTTGTTATGCATTTTATCGCTTCATTTCGGGGTTTTGCATGGAAAATAAATGGTTTAATGAATTGATTTGAGTACATTTGTGGTATGTTGTACAATTTGATGGTCAATTATAATTTCTGCAATTTGATGGTTAATTTTACATCAATTGGATTTGATTTTTGTAGGACTCGAGTTGAACCAAGATGGAACCCAAATTGAGATCGAGTTAAATTGAGTCAAGTTTGGTCAAATTGATGAATCCAACCTCATGAATCAAGACCCAAGTTTGATTTGGACTGAACCCATGTGAATTTGACTCAAACCGGAGTCGAATTGGAGCTGAACCGGATAAATTTGGAGCTGAACCAGCGCTAAACCACAATTAAACCCGGCTAAACAGTAACTGAACCGGCCGATTTCAAATCCCAGTTATAACGAGAAGTTTCACTGTAGCAACGGGGTCACGATTTTTCACTGTAGCAGCCTTCGTCCCGCGATTTCTTTCTTCATTTTTCTCTGCATTTTTCTTCGGCGATCTTCGGATTTCTCTTCTTTCAAAATCATTCTCCAGCTACCAGAGATGACTACGAGTCCAGATTTGTGATCAATTGGGGGCGACAACGGTCTGTTGAGGGTTTCTTCAGATCGTCGTTGCCGCCGCAAATACCAGCTGAAATCTTCAGATCCAAGTTGATCGGAGTTATCAAGGGCAATCCGAGGGGTTCTTTGAATGTTCTTGATAGTTTTCGAGCACTGCATTGCAAGCGTTTTGAAGAATCTTTGGCTGGATTTTCAGATTGGACAGAGCTCTGTTCGGCGCAAGCAAGGAGGGTTTCCGAAGCTGTGTTGAATCGAATTCAGTCAGATCAAATCAAGCTGGGTTTGATAGGAGTTTTTCTGGTAGTTTTGATCTTTGATCAGAACTTGTGTGACGGCAAGGAGGAGATTGATCATTGAAGGGAAGATCTGAGATCGGTTTCTGAATTTTTGTTTCTGTATTGTTTCTGAAATGCTGCCTTGTGACCTAGAGGTCACGGGTTCAAATCCTGGAAACAGCCTCTTGCCAAAGGCAAGGTAAGGCTGTGTACAATGGATCCTTTCCCCGACCCCGCAAGGCGGGAGCCTCGTGCACCGGGCTGCCCTTTTTTATTGTTTCTGAAATGCTGTTCCGATTTGTGATCTGATCAAAAACCATGAATTCGTGTTACTGGTTAATGCTTTAGCTTTTAGTTGAATTCTAATTTCTTTAGAGTTTCTTTAGCTTCAATTACATCAACAATTTCTTAAACTGAATTTCATTCAATCCGAAACTCTTTATGCTACTGTTCCGTATCTGTATCAGATAATTGGTTGTGAATAAGATAGGTTAGCTCAAGCATATGTGGTTTCTGATTTTTAGTGAGTTTAGGAGATTGCATTTTCCATTTACAAATAGATTGTTACCTAGCTTAATTTCATTTTTTTCTTTGTTTCTTTAATTGGATCATGACAGTTCATTTCATTGTTTCATTAGTTAAAGTGTGTTGGTCATGCATTGGAATTTGAATACTTCTTGCATTGTTTCATTAAATTGAGTTGCAATTGCTTGTCAGACTTTATATTCATTTCATGACCTTGTTTTTAATTGTTGCTTTAGTTTCTTTCTTTAATTACTACATTATTTCTTGTTTTCAATTTCATGTTTCATTTACATTACCTTTGAAAAACATCAAAACCCCCATTGTATATAAAAACCCCCAAAAGAACGACATCTTAGCTCGATTTATGCAACTATCTGTTAGTCCTTGGAAAATACGACTTGTGGCCCCTATATTACATTTGCTTGTGAGCTAAGGGTTTTCGATTATAAAATCTAATTTGACGCTCATTCGTGACACTATTTGTGGGCTTATCAAGTAGTCATGTGGAATGATCGAAATTGTTGCCACGAGCCTCTGGTTGATAGTTCTTTTAGTAAGGTGCTCAGGTCGACTTACTCTAACTCAAGTCGACTCCAACTCAGCATAGATCCCCTTTCTCCGCGACGGCTTTGTCCTCAGGTCGACTCTAGTCCGATGTGGAGCTTACCGATAACCTTTGCCTCCTCGCTACGTTATTCGGTGCTCAAGTCGACTCGAGTACCCTCTCAGGTCGACTCTAGTCCGACGTGTAGGATTTTTGAACTACATCAACTTCCGCTGTGGTTAACCAGGCTCAGGTCGACTTGAGTAACACTCAGGTCGACTCCAACACTGAACTTCTGGAAAACTTCATTCGGAGTCTAAGTATTCAATCTCTCCAATCTGGCATCCAAAGTTAGCCAAATAACATACAAAATAATAGTTGGAGAGTCAGTTTCTAGAACTGTCTCTTGGTCCTCAACTTCAGTCTCTAGTGAGACCCTGGATTAAACGGACGCCTAATGTTTCTCTTGGGAACACGTCCTGACCCACTCCACTCAGGAGAATTTACCTTGTGTGACTAGTTCCTGACTTGTTGGACTTTTGCTAAGCTCTGTCCTTAGCCCTCAAGATTTACTGCTGCGGCTCGGTCCTCTTGACCGCCCAGACTTCACTACGTGGTTTCCGGTCCTCCTGACCGTACATGACTGAATTTTTGCCATGCCCCTTGGTCCTCCTGACCTTGCATGGACTTTTCACCTGGTGTCTTGACTCTGCCAAGTCTTCCGCCTGACCCTCCAGATCAAGACTTTCCAATGCCTAATTGTAACTGGGACTTAGTCCTTTGTCTAGCCTTAACTAGGACTTAGCTCAAACCTGTGCTCCCTGTACACTTAATTAACAATGTTAGCTCAACAACACACTTAACTTGAAGCTAGCGCCATTATCAAAACTACGATTTGATCGTCTGGTGCTCCCTACACTAACATTTTATTTATGTACATCT
>NW_027433774.1:0-1752 GCF_044706935.1 Curcuma longa
TCTTCTTCTTCTTCAAGAATTTCTTTTCCCTTTTCAGGACTCAAATTCTGAAAATCTTTCTCCAAATCTTTAGTTAAAGCTGATTCATATTGAGATTTGTAAAACTTTACCTCCTTTTGGAGCCTTTCAATTTCTCCTACAAACCAAGAAATATAGTACTGCTGCTCCTTAAGAAGTTTATAAGGCAGAAAAGGTGCCGGTGCAGAGGGTTCAACAGGTACCTGCTTCATGAAATAGTACGGTCCACATAAATTGCAGGATGTGATCAAACATTTAGGGCAATGAATCCTAGCCCTTTGTAAGGTCATTCTTTTGCAACAGGTACAGTTACTTGATTGCGGAGGGATAATTACTTCATTATGATGCCAATCATGCTGGCAATTCAGCTGTTCATCTGTTACTTTAACTTGAGGTCTGTAACCTTCATCAATCTGCCCAAGCATAAATGCTGATTCATTTAATAAAAGGGTTTGAACTGACCTTTACAGATCCTCATTGCCTTCTTCTCCTTCTGAGATGCTAAAAATGACATTACTCTGATCTTCTCCTTCTTGAACAGATAAAATTTCACAATCTTCTGGAAGGTCAAGTTGCTCAAAGATAGCAACTCGTTTAACATTCCTTTTTTCATTTGGGCATTCCCGTGCAAAATGTGCTTCCTGTCCACATAGATAGCACTTACATTTTTTATTCCAGATGAGGTGCTTCCTTTTTTCTATCCTTGCATGAGTGGCATGAGGCTTGCCCTTGTATGTTTTTGACTTTCTAACCCCATATGTTCTTGACTCCTTATAATATCCGGGTATAGGAATCTGCCGGTAGAATGATAAATTTTTAAGATTCCTCTTGTAAGCTGCATCCCTACATTCTTGTTCAAGAAATTCATAAGCAAAAATAATTCTGGGAAGAACTCCCACTGTTAGTCCAGAATATTTTTCATCATAAGCAGCTTTAATTCTATCCCCAAGGTCATCTGGCATTTTGAGCCAAAGTTTCTCTGATAGTTCTGGTCCTGCATATAACCTACCAGTTTTTGAAGCCAGCCGTTTGAAATCATTTAGATACTTGACAACATCTTTCACATTGTCACAGGACAATTTCTCCAAGTCTTTGTAGGCTTTGTTCTGAATAGTAATAGACCCTTGAGATGGATCTTCTGAAGAGAATACCCTTCTGATTTGGGACAGTATATTCTGAGTACCATCCCTTCCCTCACTGGTACTTATTAATCCTTCATATTCCTGGGGTAACTCATTCTCCACTGTATCCAGACTAGCTTCTCAGTTTCTCCAAGAAGATTTTCTATGTACTCAGCTTTATCTCTGCCATCAGTAAAGGCTTGACTTGCAACATGGTTCTTCGTGATTGATTCCCAGCGAGAAAATACGTCATGAAATAGACCAATCTGTTCTGGGATCACAAACATTGCGCCTCCTTGTTGCTGCGCTGAAGGAAGAGTCCACATTTCATTGTTACTACCTCCCCTAAATCTGGTTTTTGGAGGTTGCTGTTCATAAATAGGTTGAGGTCTTTCTGGCCTCTGATCTGCAGGTGGATAACCAGGGGGTCCCATAGCAGTGTCCCTTGCTGGGGTATATGGAGATGTCACTGCACTTGTTGAAGAGTAAATATGCTGCTCTTTTCTTCTTGCTTCTTGATTTTCCGCAAACTTCCTTAATATTGGATAGTCAAGTTCTGCATGGACTGTTATTGTCTGATACTCTATTTTTGTAAAAGATTCTAATTTCTCAT
>NW_027433775.1:0-1213 GCF_044706935.1 Curcuma longa
GGAACTTCTACTTATGCAATAGAAATAATGCAAGACTCTTCAAACTTAGCAGGATTCAAATTGCAAAGTAGGAAACTTACAAACTTTCAAGCTTGTTTACAGGACTCACAAGACTCTTAATCGAAGTAAGGCTTGTAGTAAGATGTACTGCGTGCCTTGCAACGATGTAATGCACACTCTTATATAGAGAGAGCTAGTAAGAGGGAGAGATAAGAATCGGGTGCTCATTGGGCCCCATCGACATTCCCATCAATCCTTCTTTTACAGATGCCTCTCCATTAGCACACCAATAATGCACACTGATTACTGAATGGACGGCTCCCCGAGGCTCAGTCCATTCAGGAATCTTATTTTATATTATCTTCCTCCACTTAGTAGCATAAAGGAGGAATTTAGTACTTACATTATTAAAGCGGTGGTCCACCACTTCCGCACTTATTACTGGAGCCTAAAAGTAGCGGTTCTGATTGTTGCTTCACGGGTAAGGTTTGCAGCAGATTCGAGTTGATCATTGATCTGCTTGACAACTGGGTACCAATTATCATAAAAGTTGTTTCCTGTGGTGCTTCGTCGGCTTCTGAATTCTTGCAGCTTAAGGAAGTGCAGCGTACGGTATTGTTCCATAGCTTTGATGACGTGTTCCGCTGCTTGCTGCTCCAACTCATACAGCTGTTGCTGTATGTCTTTGTATTCTGCGAGGTATTCATTGAGAGATACTCCTTGCTGGTCCCGCATACGCTGATAATGCAGGAGGTGAAGATATCGGTTATCCAGCCTGTCAATACTTGCAAACTCTGGATCATCTGCCCATGAGCTTCTGGGCTGGGTTTTTCCTGTAACTCTTGCAGGGCTGGAACTATCATGTCCAGGTCGTCGATTACTGCATCCGGCCATCCTGTAGGAACAAGACAAGTTATTAAACGGGATAATGCATCAGCTACCTGATTGTCCTTGCCATCAATATGCTCGAAGTGAATAGGAATTCCCATGCCGGTAATAAAATCAGTAAAAGCCAACCAGCGAACTCTTGATGGCTTATTATTAGGAGACTTCTGAAAGAAGCTAATAATAGCCTGGCAATCTGTTCGAATTACCAACTCTTCTTTGTCCAGAAAATATATTTTTAAAGCTTCTAAAGAATTCATCACAGCATGAATTTCAGCATCAATAGTGGATTTTGGGGGGTTAAATTTGCCACTAGCATATGCACATA
>NW_027433776.1:0-1388 GCF_044706935.1 Curcuma longa
GATAGAAAGTTTTTCTTGTGAAAAGGATAGGGGACATGTTACTTAAGGATTTGGGTACATGAATGGACAAAAGAACAAGTGAAGAGGCACTTGCTTGCCTTTACTTCATGATTAAAGGGGCTTTAAGAGAGGAGTTTCAAGAGTGAATGGTAACTCCCAACTCCACTAATCCTTATAAACCTACCTCACCGAAATCTTCATGCTTTTTCCTCCATTCTCTCCACCGAAACTCTCTTCTTCCTCTCTTCCTCTTGTGGCCGAGAGCTCCCTAGGGAGTTGTCTTCATCAACCAAGCTAAGGAAGAGGAGCAAGGGGAAAGGGTTTCTTAGGGATCTAAGGTGATCACAAGGAAGGGCTAAGGGCTTCACAAAGTTTACATCTTCTTCTCTTTAGGGTAAAATTCTCTAAAGGCTAGGTAAGACTCCCCTCACCTTGCAACATAATAGCTATGTTGATGTTTTCATGGATTTCTAAAGTTATGCATTATATGAGCATGAAGAAACCTTTCTTAAAGGTTTCGGCCATGATGTGGTCATAGGGTTTTAAAAGCATGTTTTGAATAAGTTTTTGTTTTACATGGTTCATGAGGATGTTTAAGAAAAACTTGGTTGTTTTCATGTGGTTAAAGTTTAGGGTGATTAGTCTATTCCATGTTATTTTGTTTTAAAAGGTTCGGCCAAGATCAAGATTAATAAATTAGGTTAGGTTTCAAACCTAACTAAGGTTGCAAATGCTATGTAATGAATTTTTATTATGGTTTAAGGTCTCATGTGGTTAGATCTAAAACAAATCAATGGGTTCATGTCAACTAGGGTTTCGGCCAACCATTAAAACAAGAGGCTTAAGTGATGTTCTAACCCTAACAAATGGTTTCAAAGGTTAGAGGAACTTTAACAAGACATAGGGTATCAAGTGGTTAAGCCTAACCTAGGGTTTCAAGCCCATGAGGTTTCGGCCAAGCCATGTAGGGAGCTCAAGTGATGTTTTAAATCTAGTTAATAGGTTTAAATATCATTTGATGTTCTCCTATGATGATAAAATGGATTAGGGTTTCATGATAGGATTAAGAATCTAAAGGGGACTCTAAGATGATTCGGCCAACCTTAAGAAATTAGGGTTTTGGTTGGGTCTAGGGTTTCTTATGTGATCAACCATGAAATGGATAACTATGATTAAACTTGTTTAAGTTTCATGTAGTAAGAATTGACAAGACCCTAAGGAAAAGAAACCTATAAGTTTTGCTTAACCCTAAGGAAAGGTTAGGGTTTAGGTCAAACAAGGGTTTCAATAATGTTATCCATGATATATGTTTATTTCATGCCAATGTTATGAAATGAGATCATGTTATGGAAATGATGTCTGAATGTTCACCATGTTAAATGGATGAT
>NW_027433777.1:0-2265 GCF_044706935.1 Curcuma longa
TTAATTCATCAAAGGGTGAGGTCTAGATCGATAGATCAAAAGGCCCGATGAGTTGGGAAGTAGTATTATGTACATGGTGTGTTGTTGATTATAGAAGGAATCTGTGTCCTATAATCTAGGTTGATGATGTCCCCTTGAGGAGCTCATAAGGATTATCATGTAAACCCTGCAGGTGGACCTTGTCCGCATGATAATAAGGTTGAGTGGTACTACTCTTGGATTAGATGTCGATTAAATACGAGTTGTCAGTAACTCATTTTAATTGACGGACATACGATATCTTAAACACAGGGAGATTAATGTACTGATAGTAAGAAGGAGCCCATATTGTAATATGGGATTGGTGCGGTAGTTCGATAATAACTCTTTAGTGGTATGAGTTATTATTGATGAACTAAGGTTGTGTGTTCGGGGCGAACACGGGAAGCCTTAGCTCATCGGAAGGCCAAAACCAATTCCTCCTCTAGGTCCCTGTTGTAGCCTCTGGGAATCCTCAAGTCCACCGTGGAAGAATTCGTGAAGAAACCAGGCATTCGAACCCATGCTAAGTGGTGTAATCGATCAGCCGATCGATTACACACCTTGGTAATCGATCAGCTGATCGATTACCCAGCCCCGTGGTAATCGATCAGCTGGATTACCAGGCTTGTAATCGATCAGTTGATCGATTACCATCGTGTAATCGATCACCTGATCGATTACCAGTGTTAATGAGAAGAAGTTACGGAGTTTTAATCGATTCCTTGATCGATTAAAGGCCTGGGTTCGTTATGGTAACTTCCAGAATTATTCCAAATCTCTCCGATTTGATTGAATCAAATCATACCATGTTTATGGAATAATTATACCATGTTTATGGCTCGAATTATACCATATTTGTGGGATGGCTAGGCTATAAAAGAAGGGGTTGGGCAAGGGAAGGAAGTGCACAGCATAATTCTCTTGTGGTGGCCGAGAGCTTCTCTCGGCAGCCCCTTCTTTTTCTTCCTCTTCTATTCAACAAGAAGGAAGGAAGTTTAGCAAGCCATCGGAGGAGATTTCTGGTGGAGAAATTCTCGAAGGATCGTTGCCCACACAACGCTCGAGAAGAGGAGAGGAATACGGCAGAAGATCAAGAGGTCTTCGGGTACAAACTTCGGTCTTCCGAAACGTCGGAAGAAAGGTATAATTTAATGTTTCCGCTTTAGTTAAATTATACTTTTATTGGATCCTGTAAACCAAACACAAGAGCCTAACGATCTAAACGCGTCGGGCAACTTGAGACCGTTTCGGGAAAATTTTTGTTCTACAAGAATTTACCAGAACGGTTTTTCAAGACTTCCCCATCATGGACTTGGTCAGGAGGACCAAGTTGCAGTAGAAGAATGGACTGAGTCATAGGACCACACAGAGTGAACCAATTCTAACACATCTGGGGGGCAACGACATAGCCGAGACCAAAAGTCAACGGGTCAGGCAGGATTCACGGTTGGCATCAGGTAAATTATCCCGAGGGGAGTGGCTACCAACCTTTGAATTCTACTCAAATTAATATGACCTACGAGGAACAGATAAGTTTGGTTCATTTCCGACGGTCTCTTTCTCTTACTAGAGTTAGAAGATGTGCTATTAGCTACAACAGCTGCCACCTTTGTAGCGTTGCCCATGTAGACGGTAATCTCCCCTTCACGCAGTCGTCGGGTTTCCTGGAACCCCTGCAAAGTATTGCAGACATGATCAGTGGCTCCTGTATCTACACACCAGGTACTGGTAGATAGCACCGCTAAACATGTTTCAACAACTAAAGAATAGGATATACCTTTATTGTTCTGCTTTTTGTGAGGACAGTCCACCTTCCAGTGTCCAGACTGCTTGCATGTGAAGCACTTGCCCTTTGGCTTCTTCACACCTGCCTGTGGCCCAGCCACTCGAGGTCCATTCACCGTCTTTGCCGAACCAGCTGGTTTCTTCTTCTTTTTCCTGCCTTTCGGCTTAGAAGCAGATACCCTCTCAGCAATGTGAACTTGAGAACTTTGACGAATTAGCCCTTCTGCTGCCTGGAGTTCTGTCAGAAGTTCCGCCAATGTATAATCTAGTTTATTCATGTTATAATTCAGGCGAAACTGCTCAAAACTCTTAGGTAGCGATTGGAGAATGATATCGATCTGGGTTTCCCCATCGATCTCAGCTCCAAGGACTTCTATCTCATTCAAATGAGCCATCATCTTAAGGATGTGATCCCGCTAGTGGGTTGAAAGCCATTCTAAGACCTGAGAATCACAAAGT
>NW_027433778.1:0-3912 GCF_044706935.1 Curcuma longa
CACTACAAAAAAATAACCAATCTGCAACGAAATCTGCAACGAATTTTAATAAAAAATTCGTCCCAAAAAATTTGGCAACGAAATTTGCAACGAAACACAATTAGTCGCAACAAAATCGTCGCCAAAAATCTGCGTCGAAAAATCCACATTTGTCGCTAATTTTTGCGACGAAAATAAAAATTCGTCGCCAAATTCGTCGCCATTTGGCGACGAATCCATTTTCGTCGCCAATTGGCAACGAATCCAGTTTCGTCGCCAATTGGCGACGAATCCATTTTCGTCGCCAATTGGCAACGAATTCAAAAATTCGTCGCCAATTGGCAACGAATCCACATTCGTCGCCAATTGGCAACGAATCCAGTTTCGTCGCCAATTGGCGACGAATTCAAATTTTCGTCGCCAATTGGCGACGAATCCAACATTCGTCGCCAATTGGCAATGAATCCATTTTCGTCGCCAATTGGCGACGAATCCAAAATTCGTCGCCAATTGGCGACGAATCAAAAATTCGTCGCCAATTGGCAACAAATTTTGCAACGAATCTAAAATTCGTTGCAAATTTCCATAAATAGTAAACTTACGATATATTTGTGACGAACTGGTTTTCGTTGCTAATTTCGTCGCCAATTGGCGACGAATCCTATTTTCGTCGCAGATTTCGTTGCAAAAATAAAAAAAAAATTCAATGCAATATTTGTTTTGGTGATTATCTTGTATATACAAACAATATCGATCCAATCGGATCGATTCATAAATACATGTAACCTGTAACAAACAAGCATATCAAATCCAATACAAATAAAGCAATAACATCCATTCATTTCATCCAAATATCCATAACATACACGAATCCATAACATCCAAAATATCCATATCCATAACATCCAAATATCCATAACATCTACAATCTATAAAAATCATAATACAATCCAGCAAATAATTACACTAGACATGTATGTACATGTCTATAAATCTAACCAAGTCACATCATCATAATACAGAAAAGAAGTTACAAAGTACTGATACAAACAAATCAGAAGATATATGAAGACAAGATAGAGGAGATCATCGTGGTCCGCCGGAAACTCTGCTTGATTCTTCGTCACTATCTTGTCTTCGCCTGCATAGAAAAATAAGATAAAGAGAAAGTATCATTCTTAAAATTAAAACTAATACTAAAATCTATAAATTAAATATGTAAAGACTAACCTTTTTTTTTATTTGTTTATCAAAACCTGTTTAATAAAAAACAAACAGTATTATTAACAATATATAAATTATTAACTTGTAGCTGTAATAAAATGCATGTCAAATAAATAAAATAATGCTTAAAAAAATGCATACACAAAAAAACTCATGAAGGATCACCACCATCGTCGCCGTCGTCGTCGTCGTCGTTATCGTCGTCGTCGTCATCACCAAGTTGCAACTGAAAATGGCGCAAAATTCGTTCTTGTTGTTTTTGTAATTTTTTAATTTGATTATCTCTTTGTATCATTTCCTCGTCTCTTTGTTGTAATAGCCCTTTCAAATGAGTGACCCCCTCGTCAAGAAACTAGAGGCCTTAACATGATACAATCTGATCCAATATATCATCCAACTGTACATCAACAATACTAGTGAGAACGTATCGGACCGAATGTACAATTACATGTTTAGTGAGAACCACAACATCAAATAAACCTAAAGGAGGGGCAAATCGAGTTACCTATCTCCTACCTTTCCCAAAGCGCAAGTCAAGTGCTTTTTGTTTCTAGTGTTGTCAATGACTCATGATACAAACTCAAAGAATCACCACAACTACAAAATTTTGGTCTTGATTTTAGTTTCCACTGTCATTGACTATGGTACAAATTTTTTAAAACAAGACACTAATTATCATATAAATCAGATGGTATATAACCCTTCCATCATATGAAATAAAATTTCAATATATTCGAAAAGTCAATATGTAAGTAGAAATAGTGATTCATTTACTCTTGTTTCTTCCAGTTCAGAATCATAAAATCTATTGGCTAATGACAAGCATCTTAGCAGTATATTCCCCAGAAAAAAATAAGATAGATCAATGGGAATAAATTCACTATAATGAAATTTTCATCAAATAAACCTAAAGGAGGGGGACAAAAGCGGTCAATTGCTGGGCGATACAGGGTTTTTAACCAGATGATGACCCAGGGACCTTGTTACAGAAATCAGTAACAGATCAGAGACAGAAGATCCAGCGAATAAGATAAAGAAGTTTAGGTCGACTCACAGCGGTCTGTACGAGCTCGTCGGTGTATGATCCGGCCCTGATCGGGCGCACGGCGACGCGTCGAGGCACCGCCGCCGTCCGAGGGGAGTTTCTCCAGGCGAAAGGTGCCTTTCCGGCGATCCATTGGCCCTGATCGGGCGCAAAAAGGAAGGAGGAAGCTTACCACGTGAGGAGGAAAGATTTCGGAGAGAACTCGGCCAGAAATCAGCGAGATCCGGCGAGGGAGAGCTTCGGCGAGGGAGAGATCCGGCGAGGGAGAGCTTCGGCGAGGGAGAGATCCGCCGAGGGAGAGCTCCGGCGAGGGAGAGAGATCTGGCGAGGGAGAGATCCGCCGAGGGAGAGCTCCGGCGAGGGAGAGAGATCTGGCGAGTGAGAGAGATCCGGCGAGGGAGAGGAGTTTCGGCGAGAGCTGCGGCAGAAACTTCGCTGCGGCAGAAACTTCGATCGCGTGGGAGAAGAAAAGAAAAGTTCGGAGTTAGGGATTTAGTAAGTTTTTTGCGACGAAACCAACTTCGTCGCCAAATTCGTCGCCAAATTGGCGACGAATAATCACATTCGTCGCCAAATTGGCGACGAACAATAAATTTCGTCGCCAAATTGGCGATGAATCGGGCATTCGTCGCCAAGTTCGCGTGGGAGAAGAAAAGAAAAGTTCGGATCTAGGGTTAAGTTTTGCGACGAATCGGAATTCGTCGCCAATTTGGCGACGAATAATAAAATTCGTCGCTAAATTGGCGACGAACAATTAAATTCGTCGCCAAATTGGCGACGAATAGTGTATTCGTCGCCAAGTTCGCGTGGGGAGAAGAAAAGGAAAATTCAGATTTTAGTGAAGTTTTTCAACGAAAAACTTATTCGTTGCCAAATTCGTCGCCAATTTAGCGACGAATGTCTTATTCGTCGCCAAATTGGCCACGAATTTCTTATTCGTCGCCAAATTGGCGACGAACGAATTCGTCGCCAATTTGGCGACGAACAATTAAATTCGTCGCCAAATTGGCGACGAATAGTGTATTCGTCGCCAAGTTCGCGTGGGAGAAGAAAAGGAAAATTCAGATTTTAGTGAAGTTTTGCAACGAAAAACTTTTTCGTTGCCAAATTCGTCGCCAAATTGGCGACGAATTGCTTATTCGTCGCCAAATTGGCGACGAATTGCTTATTCGTCGCCAAATTAGCGACGAATAATAAATTCGTCGCCAATTTGGCGATTTGGCGATGAAAAATTAAATTCGTCGCCAAATTGGCGACGAATAGTGTATTCGTCGCCAAGTTCGCGTGGGAGAAGAAAAGGAAAATTCAGATTTTAGTGAAGTTTTGCAACGAAAACCTTATTCGTTGCCAAATTCGTCGCAAATTTGGCGACGAATTTCTTATTCGTCGCCAATTTGGCGACGAATATCTTGTTCGTCGCCAATTTGGCGACGAACTTCTGTTTCGTCGCCAATTTGGCGACGAATTTGGCAACGAATAAGTTTTTGCAACGAATTTTGCGACGAATATATTGAGTTGCTAAATTGGCAACTAATATTTTTTTCGTCGCAAAGGTTGTTGCAGATTAGCAACGAAATTTTGATTCGTCCCAAAATTCGTTGCTGATTGGCAACGAAAACTATTCGTCCCAAAAATTCGTCGCAAAATGCCTGTTTTTTTGTAGT
>NW_027433779.1:0-1991 GCF_044706935.1 Curcuma longa
GCTAGGGATTTGGGTTGCGGCCTCCTCTTATAGCCTCCTCCTCGGTCCGTTCCGAGTTTTCCGCCGGCGGACGCGGGCGGCGGCGGACGCAGTCCGCGCGGGCGGACGCGGCTCGTGGGCGCGGGTCGCGCGGAGAGGAAGCGGCGGGCGGAAAAAACTATTTTATAAATAGGAGTGCACAGTACTCCTAACTTCGGGTTTAAGAAATCCCGATTAAACCGGGTCTAATTTCTCAAATCGAACCAGATTAAATTTTGGTTCGCTTGGTTCGGCCATCAAACGACTTCCAAATTGACCCAAACAAATTTTGTTGGATTCGTCTTGCAAAGACGAATCTTTTCACCTATTTTATTTTATCAAACTCCCTTCTATCATTTAACTAAAGGACCTTTATTATAATTTTAAATCTAATTAAAAATCCTAAAAATAGGGAAAAATAATCCGGGTGTTACAATCTCCCATCCTTATAAAAGTTTCGTCCTCGAAACTTAGAACAACTCCGGGATACTTTTATCTCATATCTTTTTCACGTTCCCGAGTTGTTTCTTCATTGGTAAGGGCGAACACTCGGGCATTTGTGGTGACCGGTGGGGCCTCCAACCATCCTTGATTGATGTGAGGTCCCTCTAGTGTTGCCTGCATTTGATGTAGCTGAGCAGGTTTACCCTCATAGGGATTTGACTGTTGTTGGGGTTGATTTGCCTTGGTAGGGCAAAACTTGGCCATATGCCCTTCTAAGCCACATGCATAGCATTCCCTCGTGCCTTGTCGACAATATCCAGGGTGCATCTTTCCACACTTAGAACATGAAAGATATCTAGTTTGTTTACTTGTTGAACCCCCTTTTGAGTTACCTCCTGAAGTTCCTTGATCCCAGTGTTCCCTCTTATTGTTATTGTTTCTTTTCCCGTTCGGATTATCGCTATGATATTTCTGACTTCCCGAATTTCCAGAATTCCTATTCTCACTTGAGGTCTGCTTCTGTTGTAAATTGTTGGCCTTTATACTGTTCAAATAGTGCTCCGTGATCAAAGCACTGCTAACCAGCTCTTCCGAAGTCTGGGGTCTATTAATTCCGCTGGCCACATTAAGAGCGATTTCAGGTCGCAGCATCTTGAGCATCAATCTTACCCTTTCTTTTTCAGTGCTGACTAGCTCGGGGCATAAACGGGCTAACCTGTTAAACTTCTTCACGGCCTCTTCAACTGATAAGTTTTCTTGTCGAAACTCCGTAAACTCGTCGTAGTGTCTGTTGGTAACTCTCATGTGAAAGTATTCTTCAAGGAATTCAGTTTCAAAATCCGCCCAAGTCATTTGATTCACCGTTCTCTTAGCCTTTACCCTTTCCCACCACATTCTTGCATCTCCGGCCAAACAAAAAGATGCGCACTTTACTTTCTCATTCTCCGGCCAATCCAGTAGTTCCAGTATGCTTTCCAATGTTTTGAGCCAAGCTTGTGCATCCCATGGTTCACTTGTACCAAAAAAATTCTCTGGCTTCAACTTTTGCCACTGGATGAGGTAAGCCTCCTGTCTCACCACTACCGTCGAGGTCGTTGGTGGAACGGGTGGAGCAACAGGTACAGTCGGTGCAGCAGTATCATCCACCGGCGGAGCAGCAAGGTTAGCTTGTTGATTCTTCATCAAGGAAAGTAGGGTTTGTTGTTGCTCTGCCATCTGTCGCTGTAGCTGGGTGACCACTTGCATCAAGTCTGGTGGCGGTACTTCTGAATTTGCTCCTTGATCCTTATCTCTTCTAATTCGGTCTCTCATCTCGCGGAGATTGAGATCATCGTTTTGTTCAGTATTGGCACTTTTCCTAGCCATAAAGTCCGACATGGTCGTCCGAGGGGCATCCGGGTCATGATTGGTAAGGCTTCTCCGGTATCTCAACAGGATATACACAAGTCTATTCAAGGTCCTCATCCGGATCTTCTTCTTCAGGATCCTCATCTGAAACTTCTTCTTCATCACCTTCTTCCAGATTCTGC
>NW_027433780.1:0-2772 GCF_044706935.1 Curcuma longa
TGTAATACCCGTAATTTCTGTGATAATTCTGGATAATTATGTATAAAAATGATAGATTAAATTATGTTAAATAGGATGATTAATAATTATCAATTTAGATTTTAAAAATTTTAATAGGCCTAAAAGAATGCTTCTTGATGGGTTAATTGCTTATAGGCTTTGCTAGGAAAAAAAATATATGTGGGTGCTAGGGATTGAACCTGGAACCTAATGTATAGCAAGCCATGAGCTAACCATGGGAGCTAATGAATGTTACTTGAGAGAGAAATAAGCGAAATTAATTTAAATACAGAATGATGTCATCCACATTAAATGCTAGGAGTTCTTATGGAAAGCTTTGACTTTTCTCTGGTTTCTCTCAATTTACCTCCAACGAAAATGCAGATTTTGAATGTTAAATTCGAAATTGGTGATGTGGAGGGGGTTACATGGAGTTAAGGGAAAAAGGGGGGTTACAAAAGAGGGTTTAATGGGGAGTAATGAGAGTAAATAGCCTTAACCACTATTATTCCCATTTGATTTCATTTCTCTCCTCATTCTCTTCTTGCTCTTGCCGAAACCACCTGCTGCCCTTGTGCTCTCTTGTGTGGCCGAACCTTTGTGAGGGAGTTTTCATCAACAAGGTTCCAAGGAAAAGTGAAAGGAAGGGTAAGTAGTTGCTATAGTTGGTGTTCTTGTGTTTCTTTGTGTTTTTTTCCTTTGGTTTTTCCTTTGGCCGAGAGGTCTAAGTTCTCATCACCATCTTTTATCAAATAAAGAGGTGGAACCAAGGGATAAAGGGGTTTTGAAGAAAGAAAGAAGAACCTCAAGGAGATAGCAAGACAAAGGAGTTTCTCTCCTTCCCTTTTTGTGAGAAAAACTTTGAGAACCGTAAGAACAAAGGGTAAATCTCTTCACCCTGCAACATAAGGTTTTCCTCGATGGTTTCCATGTTTTTATTAGGTTTTAAAGTGTATGAAACAAACACACGAAGAAATCTTATGTTAAATGTTTTGGTCATGAAATTTATTAAAGGGTTCAAGAAAAGGAAAACAATGATTTATGCTATATGTTCTATGCCATCTCTTTTTTGTGCCATATGCTTACGATGATGTTTAAATAAATTTTATTTGTTTCATGTGGTTAAAGAGTAGGGATTTATGTTGTAACATGTTTAAGTTTTGGTCAAGGTTGATTAAAGGAGATGGTTTAAGATTAACTAAACTTTTCTAGAATGTTTTTAGAATTTTTATATGACCATGAGATTTCCTTATGTTTTAAATTAACCATGCTAGCAAGTATTATGAGATGATGTATTCTTAAGATGATGTAAAGTTTATGTGGTTAAAACCTAAGTCTTGGAAATGTTAAGTTTCGAAAAAAAAAAAAAATGGTACCTTTAAATGATGTTACTCTTTAAACATGTGTAGTAAGTTTTGCTTGTATGTTTTGTTGTATGTTTTCTTTTACTAGATCAAGGTTACATGAAGTTTAAAACCTAGATTCCATGTTTTAGGGTTCGGCCAACATGAAACCTAAAGCCCAAAGTTAGGTTTTATTTAACCAAAGAAGGCTTAAATGAATAAATGATGTTATAGCATGCTTTAGGGGCCATTTGGTTGAATTTTTCCATGATTTTTGGCATTTATAGGGTTCGGCCAGATTGGGTTTTCAAGGATTTGGTTAAGTTCCAACTTAGCCAAGGCTTGGAAATGTGATGTAATACATTCCCATAAAGGTCTAGGGTCTTATGTGGATTGAGTTAAACTAATACATGGACTCTTGCTACCTTGTGTAACCAAAAGGGTTGGGTAATGTTCCAATTCTAGTAAGAGGTTCAAAGAATGGAGAAACATTAATAGAACCTAGAGTATCAATTGGTTAAGCCTAACCTAAGATTTCAAAACTATGAGGTTGGCTAGACCATGTAAGGTGCTCAAGGAATTGTGGTAAATCTACTTGGTAGATTTAAATGATAATGAATGTTCTCCTATAATGATAATGGAAAATGAAAGATATGCATTAAGTTATTTTGTTATGAATGGCTTGTACCGGATCCCGAAAGGGGTCCAAGGGATGGCCACCTAAAGAAGGCCCTAGGTCGAAAGGCAAAAGACCTAGCAACCGAGTAGTCGAGACTTGCAACCTCGTACTATTTGGAATGGCGCGCAAGAAATGAATGGGTACAAGCCGGGGATCCCAAAGAATGATAATGATGTTATTTTCATCTACTATGATAGTAAATTTTTCAAAGGCATGTTCAACAATATTATGCATATGATTTTAACCTTAGGGTTATGGAATATACATGTGCTTATTGCAAGCAGAATAATGTGTCTCTATGAATATGCTATGATTGCTTTGATGATCGGTTTTTGGTGAATAGGAAAGGGATTTACTAAGCCTCGGCTTATAGTTCTTCTTCCTTATGTTGCAGAGCCACATAGAAGTCACTAGCAATGGGAGGCAGCAGGGAAGGGCTGATGGGGATGTGTGTGATGATGACATGACAGAAGGATTTTAGCAATGGAAACATTGTAGTTGCAAGTTACTTTCAAGTTGTTAATGTGGATTTACAAACTTGTTATGTTGAAATACTTTGTTTATGGTTTGAACATCTAGCTAAAGCATGCTTACAATATTTTGGTTATCACATCTAGAATCCTTATGATGTTTTACACTTTGTGCTTTCCGCTGCATAGTCTTAGGATTTTCTAGTTGTGATATTTATATGAATGAAAGAAAGAAAAAAAAACTGTAGCGTCCGTCAAGGCTCTGGTAAGGGCGGGCGTT
>NW_027433781.1:0-2765 GCF_044706935.1 Curcuma longa
ATGTTATTAATGTTCCTTTGCCCGAGACGGTCAATGATTTAAGTGTGGGGGAGGAGGTTTGAAATTTTGAAGAAAAAAAAATTTTTTTTTTGAGAAAGAATGAGAAGTGTGCCAAAAGTTGGAGGTTTTGTGCCAATTTTGATTAAAAGCAATGTGAAAAAGAGAATTTCAAGTAGAGCACTTGAGAGTTTCATTGTTATGATGTTATGATGATTTTTGTGATGATATATGAAGTTGAGAATTTCTTGCAAGAAAATGAAAAGATCAAGTGCCAACATCCCTTAACAAAGGTTCACATGAGTTGTTTTTAACCTCTCATTGGTTTCTTTGCTCTTGAATTGCTAAATTGAGATGGAAATGAGTTGATATCAGATGCATTGAGTCATGTTTACAATGTAATGGAGTTGAGGAGCAATTTTGAGGGTTTTCCATTGATGAGAGGTTATGAAGTTGAAAATAAGAAGTTGAATTGTTTAGTGGCCGGGTTTGGGGCATTTAAAATTGGTTTCATGGCTGGATTTTGAGCACAAGAAGGATGTTACAGAAATGTTCAGAAATGACAATGAAAAGGAGGATTCAAATTGTGGGAATTGAGCTTGTAAACCAATTGAGAATCAAATGCAATCAAGTTTTGTGCCAAAACAGGGAGCCAATGTGCCAATTTTGACTTTTGAAGCCTCATAGAATCGAGTGCAATGGGAAATTTGATTGAGCTATATTTGTAGAAATGCATTGAAGAAGAGAAAGCCAAAGATTTCAGGAAAACAGAAAAAAAAGTCAGAGAAATCATGAAAAAGAAAAAACTTGTGAAGAGATGTTGAAGTTGAAAAAGTCTTGCCTGGATTGCTTTCAACAAATCAATTGAGATTCATTTGAAGAAGTGTATTGAAGTGTAGAACTATGGATTCAAATTCAGATGAAAAAAAAAAAAGAGAATCAAATCAATCAGCAGAAGAAAAAAAAAATCAGAAAAAAAAAAAAAGAAAAAAAAAAAAAATAAGAAGAATGAAGAATGTTTTAAAGAAGAGTATCAAAAATCTGATCGGTGATGAACCACAGTAAAACCTACTTCATTTCAGTTGCTTTCTAAACAACAAATTCAGATGTCAAGTTGCTCAAATAGTTGATGGCAGCAAGAAAAGAAAAAATCAGAAACAAAACAGTAAAAAAAAAAAAACAGAAAAACAGAAATTGCAGTTTTGGTTTTTCAGCTGAGTTTTGAGCAATTTTTACGGCACTGATCCGAATCTCGAATTTCATGGAAATTTGCATGGATATTAGCCTCATCAATCAAGCTTCATTGTGCAAAAAGAATGGAGGCAAAAGAGCAAGAAACAAGAGAGAAAAGCAAGATTTCGTTTTGAGAAAAAATCAGTTTTTCAGCTTTGATTTTCAGCCATGTTCTCTAATTTTGCTGCTATTAATCCGAATCTGGATTTCACGAAAATTTTGCATGGATATTAGCATTATCAATCAAGCTTCATGATGCAAAAAGAATGGAAGCAAAAGAGCAAGAAACAAGGGAGAACAAGCAAAGTATCAAATGCAATTTCAATAATTTTCAGAATTAAGCATGCCAATGATACATTGAAATTGTGGATTCGTGTGAGGTGAATTTTGGTTTTTGATGATTGGATGTCATTTGTTAGCTCTTGTAAAACCTAAATGTGAAAGGTTTGAGCTTGATTCGAAAGGGAAACGCAAAATGGCACAATTGGGTGAGAATTGAAGTTAAATGAAGAAAGAAGAAGGAGCATGTATCAAAGGGAATGATCTTAGAGATTTGGATCAGAATTGGCTCAAGGATTTGAAGAACATACAGAAACAAATAGGATACAAAAGAAAGCAAGAAGAAAGAGTGGCAAGGTTCATTGATTTACATTTAAACATACTCATGTCTACCACTTCATTCACTCTTCTCTTGAAATTTCTTTTGTCTTAAATTTTTATTTCTACATTTTCTAATTCCTTTGTTTCAATCATTGATTCCTTACATTTTCAGTAAACCTAGTATAAGTGGATTCCAAATCATGAATGGTAGTGGAGAGTAGAAAACAAGCAAGCCTATGGAAATGCATGAAACCTAAGTGCTTGAGTGAGCTCCATCTCCTTTTTGATCATGAATTAGAATTAGGGTGAGAGCCACTGATTTATCTATTGAAAACAACCTCGTGAGATTCAGTGTGATGCATTTTTCTCAATTAGTCAAGAAGGGTGAAACTTACTATGCGGTTAACCAAATACAAGTCTAATCCATGGATTTAAGCTTTTGAGACTTTACAAGCTTAGATAATTTTCTTTTAATTGTTTCTAATCATGATTGAGGATGATCTAGGGGGGTACAATCCTAGTTTATTTTGTTGACTTGAGCGGGACGCTCAAGGGTAAGTGTGGGGGAATTTGATGAGCTAGGGTTTTATGCATTTTTAATCGATTCAATTTTGGGTTTTTACATGAAAATAAATTATAAAATGAATCGATTTGATCTTAATTGTCCTATATTGCATAAATTGAGGCTTGATTATAATTTTCATGATTTAATGGCAATTTTTGCATTAATTTGGATTTTAATTGATTTTAGGGCTTGAACCGGACCCAACTCGAGCTCAACCGCGGTCAAATCGAGTCAAAATTGCCAAATTGATCAAGCCAACATGGAGGACATGACTCGGATCGAGCCCGATCAAAATCCCTGATTTTTTTGGAAACCCTAAGAAGCCCTAAACCTCAGATCAAATGTGCACCGTCGGATCAGAAATGAAAGG
>NW_027433782.1:0-3856 GCF_044706935.1 Curcuma longa
TGTGCGTAGGATATATATATATTTCTGATATTTATATTGCACATCTTTCTGTATTTCATGATTATTTCTTACGTTTGTCACATCCTTTATTTACGCATTAGGCGTATTTTCTCTATTTCCTAGTTCGGAGGTCTGCTCTTATTTTTATGCTTTTGTAGGATGGAAATGGAGCGGAGAAGGCGAAACGGAAGATTAACTGAAGACAAGGCAAGACAGGGTCGTGCCTCCAAGGCACGACCGTGTCTCAGACCCCAAGGGGTCGTGCCCCCCAGGGCATGGCCATGCCTCAGCCACAGAGCAGCATCTTCCCACGGTCGTGCCCACCAGGCACGGCCGTGTCTCTACCCGTGCCCACACAGAGCAGCACCTTCACATGGCCGTGCCCACCAAGCACGGTCGTGCCTTCATTCTGCAAGCCAACAGAGAAGCACCAGCCCACGACCGTGCCCTCCAGGCATGACCGTGCCTCTACCCGTGCTGCACCAACAGAGAGCCAACTGCCTATGGCCGTGCCCACCAGGCACGGCCGTGTCTCCGACCACAGAAGAAGGTTTGTGTCTGGCCGTGCCTAGCAGGCACAGCCGTGCCTACCTCCAAGCTGCATCATGGCATGGTCGTGCCTCATAGGCACGGCCGTGCCCTAATTTTCCAGGGGCCAACAGCCCCTGGCCGTGCCTACCAGGCACGGCCGTGTGACGGGGTCGTGCCAGCTGTGTGCCCTAGGCCGTGTGGCTAAACACGGCCGTGTGGCGAAGGGTGAATAGTGGGGGCATATAAATACCCCCCTAAATTGCCCTAAAAAGGGAGGAGAGACCTTGGGAGTGAAAAGGAGCCACCGAAAACGCCATTCGGAGCAAGAATCGACGATCCATCCATCCTTTTGGAGCTACTCCGCCGCATCCATTCCACCGTCGACGAGGAGCTTGCAAGGACGAAGAAGAAGACATTCATTGATAAGTTTTATTTCCTTTCTTTAGGATCTAAAATGTATTTCTTCAACTCTTCTTTGCATTGTATCCCCTCCGTCATGGAGTAGAACCTTAGATTCTAGGATGTAGGAGGAATCGAGGTGTATTATGGATGATTGATACTATGGATTTGTATTTACCATGTTCTATGATTTATTTGTGCATTTTGCTTTATGGATGTTGTGCTTTGTGCTTATTGGATGATATGATTATGATTTGGTGTAAATCTATGAGGATGAGGATAAATTGTGGTTTAAGGAAATCTTAGGATCGTATGACCGGGGTGCCTTGTGACAGAAGGTGAACCTTTAACCGAACTTTCCAAGGAAATTCTTAAATTGCAATGAATCTTTGTGAGAGATAGCTAACGGTTATTGATTGTTAGGGAGAGGTCCTTAATTGGATACCAGGTGACAGGGGTAGGATACTAGTAGTATGCTGGAGTGCCCGGTGACAGCGGGAGAGCTATAACCAGGCTATCTGGGGTCATCTCAAACTAATAATCGTAACGTTAGAGGATTAGTGATGTTGATTTTACTTCGATTAAGGTTTAGGTACTCAACTACACTCTCACTTTCCCCAATCTCAACCCAATTACATGATCTCTCCACTCTTCTTGAGATTGTTTAGTGGTAGATTCCTCAGTCCCTGTGGTTCGATATCTTTTATTACTTGATGATATTACGTATACTTACGGAGTTCCATCAAGTTTTTGGAGATTATATTTGATTGACTTTGGACTCCATACCATTCCTCAATATTCATACATTTGCAGAGACTCTAACCAAAATATCCAATTAGACCTCATCAGCTTGTTGGTGCAATAGTTGCCCCAAGTGCATTGAGTTTCAATGTTTGGCTAAACTATGTTTGAAGTTAGGCAATTCTTGTTGATCTAACATGTGTGATGCAAGTTTGCAGGAAAGTCCAAGCATAGTCTTGGCAAAGGAAAGTCCAAGCGTAGTCTTGGCAAAGGAAAAGTCCAAGGGTGGTCTTGGCAAAGGAAAAGTCCAAGGGTGGTCTTGGTAAAGGAGAAGTCCAAGGGTGGTCTTGGCAAAGGAGAAGTCCAAGGGTGGTCTTGGCAAGGAAAAGTCCAAGGGTGGTCTTGGCAAGGAAAAGTCCAAGGGTGGTCTTGGCAAGGAGAAGTCCAAGGGTGGTCTTGACAAAGACTTGACATGACAAAGCTGATGGAAGCATCTCAGGCTAGTGCAGGGAGGCATGAGGCTGTGGGAGGTGTTTGAAGGCCGAGGTCTAGGTCAAGAGAAGCTGAAATGGGATTTTTCAGCTTCACCAGTCGACTGGCCCTGCCAGCAGTCGACTGCTCATAAATCAGACGCACACAGAAAGATCAGTCGAGCCAGAGGAAGACAGGAGTCGACTGGTCAGTCGACTGGTGTTATGGTGAGTCGACTGTTGCCAGTCGACTGGTCTTGGACAGTCGACTGATATTTGAACGTTGCAGAAAATTGGCAAGCATTTAATGCGCTTTAATGCGAGATTTTGTTGCCGATTGAAGGCATCAGTCGACTGGCCCTGCCAGCAGTCGACTGATGTTGCAGAGATTATAAAAGAAGCCTGCACGAGAACAACTCAATCTTTTTGCTATTCTTTCATTCTTTGTGCTTCTTCTGAGAACTTGTTTGTTCTCCATTCTCTGCTTTCTTCCTCTCCTCCTAAACAATATTTCATATCATATTTGAGGAGATCTAAAGCGTTGTAAAGGTTTCTCCGCCTTCGAGGTTTTCAAGAAGGAGAAGATTCATAGTGCATCGGGTGTGTGCGTGCGTGTGGATCCTTGGATTAGTCACCTCTGCGGAGGTGGAGACCAAGTAAACAAACCGGGTTAGCGTTGATCTCTTTCTTTTTCTTTTATATTTTTGCTTCCGCTAATCTCTGTGCAGAGAAAGATCAAAAAAAATCGAGAAACGTTATTCACCCCCCCTCTAGCTATTCAACCGATCCTAACACAGCTTTCCTCGGAATAAATCACTAATTCTCTAACGTTACGATTGTTAGTTTGAGATGCCCAGATAGCCTGGTTATAGCTCTCCCGCTGTCACCGAGCACTCCAGCATACTACTAGAGTCCTACCCCCTGTCACCGGGTATCCAATTAAGGACCACTCCCTAACAATCAATAACCGTTAGCTATCTCTCACAAAGATTCATTGCAATTTAAGAATTTCCTCTGAAAGTCCAGTTAAAGGTTCTGTAAAATACCGGAAATACTAGAGTTGATTTATTAAATTAATTAGGGTTAATGGGCTGGAATTAAAGGTAATAGAAGATGTGGGCTTATGGGCTGTAATGGGTTAAAGGCTAATGGGTAGAGGCTTGGATCCGAACCCGTTAAGAACCAATAAAAGCTACAGTAGCCGAAGTTTTCCTCTCACTCGCGATCTCGGTTCCCTCATCGCGCGACGCCGCTGCTCTGCTCGGATCTTCGCCGAAGCAGTGAGACGAACGCCAGCCGACGCCAGTGCCATCTGAAGCTAAGGATCATCGGCGACCGGAGCTAGGGGTGGTTGGCCTGTGAGCGAGCGGAGGTGTGCTGTCGGCGGCGATTTGGGCGAACGCGAGTAGGCGGTGAATTGGAGGGCAATCGGTAAGAATCTAGGCTAAGGTTTCTTCTATCTTAGGGTTCCCGAGCTTAGATCCATGTTTTGTTTTGGTTTCCAGAGCTTGGATTGGAGTTCAATCGAATCTGGTGTTATCCTGTTTGGTTCCAGCCGCAAGGAAGAAGAAAGGGGAACCGAAGATGGGGATCTAGGGCAAGGCGAGTTAGGGCTTGGCTGGACTTGAGGTGAGCTTTCTTCACTTGAATCCAATTGGTTGTTGATGATGAAATGGTAAGCTGAATTGGGAATGAATTGTACAGGTCGATTGGTT
>NW_027433783.1:0-1788 GCF_044706935.1 Curcuma longa
GGGCTAATTGAAAATTATTTAATTCAAGCTTATGTGTCGTTCTTTTTGGGTTTTCTGAATATAAATGGGTTTTTGGAATTTTGCAGCGAAATGTAATTCTAAATTAGCAAGTAAATGAAAATGCAATTCCCTAACCTAAAGATGAAACTATGAAACCAAGGTATCAAGGTAAACCTAAAATGCAATTCGATGCAAAGTAAAAGAATGAAACCTACCCTAGTTATGCTCTTAAGCAATCATAGAATTCAAGGTTCAATTCTCTATTAATTGAAATTGGTCAAACCCAAATGCAACTAAACCCTAATGCAACTAAACCCTAATGTCGCATAACTGAATTAAAAAGCTCAATCACAGTTCAATAGGTGCAAGCAAGGAACCATCAACTAAATCAATTGTAACTAGTTGACTAATCCTAAAATGCAATCTAAGTGCTTAAACAAAGCTAAGTGTGCTCTAATACTTCAAGACAAATTTGGCACGGAACAGTGCCACAGAAATCAGTTTCAGACAAAAGAATGCTTACGAAGGCTGTAATTAAGGCAAAGGAAACTTCTAATCATTTGAATCAACTACAATAACCAAATAAATTTCGAGTCTAAGCAATTCAAACGCAACAAGATCATTTAACAAACTTCAGAAATGAGTTACGGTAGCAATAAACAAAAACATAAATCAGAAGCTATCAGAAAATGCATCCATCCGTCCCATTTCCTTGTATCTCCTCAATTGATTGTCAAACAGCCGTTGAATCCACAATGTGGCTTCAATGACTCCTTCGGAAACTTCAACCTGGTGGTCGGGTGGTTTGCGCGCTGCCAGCACCACAAATTGCCGAAGAAACCCTCTTCGGAACAAGATAGAATGCTGCACAGTCGTGTTGAAGCTGGCAAAACTGGAATCCTCCGCTTCTTCTTGTTCTGATGGTGTTGCTGTTGATACAAGTGAGCTCCGCGATCCTAGGAGAACCCCTCCATGAACCTCAGACTCGGATTGTGCAGCAGGCCACCGGAAACAGAGGTTGCTGCGCCGAAAAAACCCTCTCCGTTGTGAGTCTTCCAGCTGCCGGAATATACCCAATCGACCGGCGTTCGACTCCTCAAGGACCAAGGATTGCAATGGAAGAAGTTTGGGTGGACGGGGCCTTTCCTATTCGTACGTCGCTGAGCAGAGTGCGCGTTCTGGAACGATGAACAGTGGCGCAGCCACTGTTCATCCCATTTAAGCTTGCTTTATATACCTCTGATTAATCAATGCATCCTGGCCGTTGATTTCTGATCCAATGGAAGAGATTTGATTTGGGGTTTAGGGCAACCTAGGGTTTGTAAAAAATTTAGGGATCTTAATCGGGCTTGAGCTAGGTCATGTCCTCCATGTGGGCTTGATCGATTTGAGTAAATTTGGCTTGATTTGATTGCGGTTGAGCTCGAGCTTGGTCCGATTTAGCCCTACAATCAATTAAAGTCAATTAATGCAAAAATTCACCATTAAATCATGAAAATTATAATCAAGTCTCAAATTATGCAATATAGCACAAATACGATCAAATCGATTCACTACGCAATTTATTTTCATGCAAAAATCCAAAAATGAATCGATTAAAATGCATACAAACCCTAACTCATCAGACATCTGTTGGCGTTCTGGATCTCCGTTCTGCGATCCGGATTCTATCCGCTCCGAAGAGCATAGAACCCCATAGAACAAAAATTTATCCCGCCTAGGATCAATTGACAAAGTCTATAAAGAAGACTAGATCAATTGATCCTTCAGGATCGCCGATTCCTAAAT
>NW_027433784.1:0-2359 GCF_044706935.1 Curcuma longa
AGTTGTGGTGAAGGACTGCCGACATCTAGCGGTTGGTATCCTGTGCTACCAATTAGAACCACGGTGGAAAAGTTTCATGTGGTTGTGTGGGAGGAAAGGAGAAGAAGATGTTGTTTGTGTATCTTTGTTTTGGTTGTGCATTGAGAATGCTATTGGATTGTATTAGACTTAATCGTTGGAATTCTAAATAGTCATCAGAAATTATTTCCGATAATTGGATAGATTATCCAGACGTTGTCAATCAATCCTGGTCGTTCGAGACCATCTGTTATTCTCGTGGAAGCTTACAAAGTTCCCGGAGATTATTCCATCATCACCAAAAACTATACTATGAATATTATTCGGTGATAGTTAGAAAGTCCCGGACGATCGCGACAAACGTTGTTGCATTATTTTCGGAATAAGATTTTCCTCTCAATTCGATCGTCATCAGTCATCGGCTAGTACTGAAGACGATGGCGCGATTCATGACTTCTGAAGTCATCCTGATGAGAGTTTGGTGTGGATCACCAGTAGAGGCGGGATTTCGACGAGGACGGCTCGATTGATTCAACATGGCTCAACAATGTCATCATGAGGTACACGTTTATAATAATTTTATTCTATAAATTTTATTTATGCACGTAGAATAATTGTTATTCAGAAAATTTTAAATTCCTGTCATGTCTTGTACACTGTTTATTACCTGCTACTGCATGCGTGTGTTGATGATAATTAGTCTTAATTATTTGTTTTATTTCTGCTGCTCACGTTTCCGAAACGTAGAACACACACATTGCACCGGGACAATCCCAACAACTAATGTGTGTAATAACTACTAATCTTTGCCCAGTAAGGAAACAATATATCACTACTATGATGAATATTTATTTTAGGGTAAGTATTAAGATGATATGAAACTAAACAAGTAATAGATAAACATGATATAGACATGAAATAAGTAGTAATATACGAGGGCAGATATCAAAGCATAGATTGCTACTAGTAATAGCAAAACCACACATATCCTGTTGGGATTGTACCGGTGCAATATGCGTGTTTACACGTTTCGAAAACGTGCGCAGCGGAAATAAATAAATAAATAACAGTAATTATTATCAACAACATACGCATGCACAGCAGGTAATAATAAGTACAAGACATGGCAGAAAATTAAAATTTTATAGAATAAAAATTATTCTAAGTGTATAATTAAAATTTACAGAAAACTAAATTCTGCACGTACCTTTCCGATGACGTTTGAGCGGTGTTGGTATCAATCGAGCGGTGTTGGTATCAATCGAGTCATGTCATCGTCTTCGGTACTAGCCGATGACAGGTGACGATCGAATCGAGAGAAGCCTTATTCCAGAAACCATGCAACAATGTGTGTCGCGATCGTTCCGGGACTTTCTAACTATTACCGAGAATCGTATTCTCGATATAGTTTCGGTGATCAATCTTTGATCGCCAAATTAGGACAAACAAATAGAACTTTTTCCGTTAATGATGGAACAATCTCTGAAAGTTTTATAAACTTCCGCAAGATTGACAGATGGTCATCGGTCGAATAGAATTGATTAAGAACAGTCGAAAAATTGATCTGAATAGTTGGAAACAATTTCCAATGATCAAAAAATCAATTCTAATGACAAAACCATTATACAATCAGAACCTTTCTTTTCTTACACAGCCAAACACAAAAATGGCAACAGGAACTCCTGCAGTAAGCTTTTTCTGGGAAACAACCAGCAGCTCCAGCAATCGGGCGAGGGAGAAGCTTGCTGCTGGCGATCGCGCGAGGGAGAAGCTTGCTGCCGGTGATCGCGCGAGGGAGAAGCTTGCTGCCGTCGATCGCGTGAGGGAGAAGCTTGCTGCAGTCGATCGCGTGAGGGAGAAGCTTGCTGCTGGCGATCGCGTGAGGGAGAAGCTTGCTGTCAGTGATCACACGAGGGAGAAGCTTGCTATCATCGATCGCGCGAGGGAGCAGCTTGCTGTCGTCGATCGCGCGAGGGAGAAGCTTGCTATCGACGATCGCGCGAGGTAGAAGCTTGCTGCTGGCGATCACGCGAGGGAGAAGTTTTCTCGTCGGCGATCGCGCGAGGGAGAAGGAAGGTCTGCCGCCGCGCGAGGAAGAGAGAAGTCTGCCACCGCGCGAGGAAGAAGGAGGCCTGCCGCCGCACGAGGAAGAGGCTTCTGGGGAAAATTGTGATCCCACTTTGAGAAGCTACAATGCTTCTTTTAAACCTAAATCATAGGTTTAGGGATAACTAGGTTTGATTGAACCAGTTTGTGGATTAAATCAAAACCAAATTCAGATTGAACCGGATCGGTTACTGTAGTGAACCGATTTATTTTTGGTTCACTTGGTTCACTTGTT
>NW_027433785.1:0-1942 GCF_044706935.1 Curcuma longa
CGTTGCAGCAGGAGCGCCGAGCGGTTGCACAGCAGGAGATTCCTCTTCATTGCAGTAGGAACGCCGAGCGGTTGCACAGCAGGAGAGCATTTCGTCGCAGGTTGCACAGCAGGAGATTCCTCTTCATTACAGCAGGAACGCCGAGCGGTTGCACAGCAGGAGAGCATTCCGTCGCAGGTTGCACAGTAGGAGATTCCTCTGCAGAGGAACGCCGAGCGGTTGCACAGCAGGAGATCATTCAGTCGCACAGCAGGAGAGCAGTTTTCAATCGAGATTAATGGCAACGACAACCATGAAGTATGATATTCCGCTTTTGGATCGCAACATCAGATTTACGCTGTGGCAGGTTAAGATGCGAGCGGTGCTGGCGCATCTGGACTTGGACAATGCACTGTTAGGATTTGACAAGATGCCCTCGACATGGACAAAGGAGGAAAAGGAACGTAAGGATCGAAAAGCCCTATCTCAGATTTACCTTCATTTATCGAATGAGATTTTGTAGGATGTTTTGAAGGAGAAATCCGCTGCTACGTTGTGGTTGAAACTGGAGCAGTTGTGCATGACAAAAAGTCTTACGAGCAAACTGGGCCTGAAACAACGTTTATATTCTCATCGCATGACAGAATGTACGTCGTTAAGAGATCACTTGACTGTGTTTAAGGAAATCGTCTCTGATCTAGAGGCTTTGGAGGTAAAATATGATAATGAAGATTTAGCATTGATCTTGTTGTGTTTGTTACCCTCGTCATATACAACTTTCAGAGATACAATTTTATATAGTCGTGATACTCTTACTTTGGATGAAGTTTATGATTCATTATTTTCTAAAGAGAAGATGAAACAGCTTGTCGGAGGATCTGAGGCTCAGGGTGAGGGTCTTATTATTCGAAGTATGACCCAAGAAAGAAGTTCTGGTGGTAATATGAGGAGCAGGTCAAAATCCAGAAATAGAGATAAAATTTATAATTACTGCAAGAAGAAGGGCCACATCAAATCAGAATGTTACAAGCTGCAGAATAAAAATAAAAGAGCTGATGAAAATCCGAAGGGAAAACAACCAGAGAAGTCTGGTGAAGCTGATGTTGCTGAAAATTACAGTGATGGTGAACTCCTTGTTGTATATGATGTTGATTCGAAGCAAAGTGAAGAGTGGATTCTTGATTCTGGTTGCACGTTTCATATGTGTCCCAATCGAGATTGATTTTCATCATATGAAACGGTTTCGAGAGGTTCTGTGTTGATGGGCAATAATGCATCTTGCAGAATTGCTGGTATTGGTATGGTCAGAATTAAGATGTTTGATGGCGTTATTCGGACACTTGGTGATGTGAGGCACGTCCCTGACATGAAGAGAAATCTGATCTCTTTGAGTACTCTTGATTCTAAAGGGTACAAGTACACTGGTGAAGGTGGAGTCATGAAGGTCAGTAAAGGGTCTCTCGTTGTGATGAAGGGACTGAGGAAAACTGCCAGTTTATATGTTCTGTAGGGATCCACAGTTATTGGTGATGTTGCCGTCGCTAGTTCGTCTATGTCTGATTCTGATGTTACTAGACTTTGGCATATGCGTTTGGGTCATATGAGTGAGAATGACATGGTCGAATTGAGCAAGAGAGGACTTCTTGATGGTCAAAGTATTAAAAAGCTGAAGTTCTACGAGCACTGTGTTTTTGGCAAGCAGAAAAGAGTTAAGTTCTCAGCTTGCATTCATAACACAAAGGGTACACTAGACGACATTCACTCTGATTTGTGGGGGCCTTCTATAGTACCATCTAAAGGTGGTGCGCTTTACATGTTGACTATTATTGATGATATCTTCAGGAAGGTTTGGACTTTTTTTTTTAAACAGAAGAGTGATGTTTTTTCTACCTTCAAGGAGTGGAAGGTCATGATTGAGAAGCAGACAGGGAGACAAGTGAAACATCTCCGAACTGATAATGGT
>NW_027433786.1:0-2557 GCF_044706935.1 Curcuma longa
ATTAATTTAAGCAATTTGATTAATTAAAGGTTGTTAATTAAACTAGTTTAGTTAGATACTAATCCATTAATTAATTAATAGTAAGTTAATAATTAATTAGTTAATTAGTTAATTGTTTAATCAGTTAATTAAATAGTTAATTAGTAAATCAATTAATTAGTTTAATGGTTAGTATTTGATTAATCAAGATGTATAGGTTGGATTAATCCAATTGAAAAGGTTGAGGGGGTTTAACTAATTAATTGATTAGGTTATGATTAGGTGAAATTCAGATAAGATATAAGAACCATTTGGGATTATTCTAGAATATGTTATTTAGAGGATGTTTTGTTACAGGACTTGACTCGTGGATCTAGTAGTATTTCGAGGCTCGTAGTGTGACTATTCATCAATAAGGTAAGTACATCTCTTCACCTGCAGTATGAGTTGTTCCGTTACTTTCGTTATTGTTTCTATGATGTGATTTGATAGAGCATGCATACAGTATTCCTGTCATGACATCATTTTAAGTTAAAGCATGTGTAAATTGTTTCTTTCAAAATTGCATGATATACGAAGTATAAGAAAAGTATTTTACTTTATTTTGATGTTGACAAGTACCGGACCGTGAGGTGTCCAAGGGATGGGCTCCATAAGTTGCCCCTAGGCCGCGAGGTGCCTAGTACGCTCTAATCGACTTCGGTGGCTAGCTACCCCGAACCGGTTAGGGATGCGCGCATTGGTACTTTGTCAGGGCCCAAAGGATGGATGTTTAGTATGTTTACTTATTATGAAATAGTATGTTTGGAAAACCCCCTCACATGTTTAGATACGAACATTCATGTTTGCATTACGAAGTTTTCTATGGTTTTGTGAGTTAGATGATGTACTTACTAAGCATTGCTTATAGTTTGCATTTCCTTATACTGCACATAAATAAAAGGAAAAGTTTTATGAAAGAGGAGGCAGCTGGAGAAGTGTTTGATGTGTGGTGTCGGCGGAACCGCGGAATAAGATAAGATCAAGAATTATATAAATATTTATTTTATGTCCAAGAATTTATATTTATTTCTTTTGCTTCCGCATGCTAAACAGAAAAAGAAAAGTTTATTTGAGTTATTTTACTTAATGAGTAAAAGTTAAGGAAAGTTTAAGTACGTAACGTCTCCCTATTAGTATAAGAAAGAGGTGGGGCGTTACATTATGATTATTATATTGAATTCAAGTCTATCCCAACTCTAATTTTTGGATCTATCTCTATACCTCTAGTTGGCTAATCAATTAGGATGAACAATAATCTACATTAATAAGGAGGTTAAGTTTTTGGATGGAAGTGTATAAAATTGCAAAATATATAGCTTACAACTAAAAATAAAACACAAACTTTGTCATTGTTGAGCTTACCAACCCTACAATCTATGGTATCATAGTCATACATTGGCTCTTTCCACAACATCTACCTAATTATAATTTTCTATAGAACTAATATCCTCTATTACCCTAGTGAACAACAATAACAAGTTGAATTTAAGGGTACAAAACAAAATACATACAAAAACATATAATGTATAGAATTTACAAAAGTCCAAAATAAGCCTAGTGTCTCAACTAGACACTATTTGGACATTGCTCACTTTGTGTCCAAATAGCATTTCTCTAGTTCTCTTGGTCAGTTCCATGGTCCACTAAAGACAATGAGTGCCACAATTTGGAAGACAAGGAATTAAATAAACATGACTCTTTTCAAAGGAAGTTAAAATGCCATTGAACTTAAAAGTGTTTTTCAAAATGTGGATCTCAATGCTTGACCACAAGGTGGCCATCAAACCCTTAATCCTTACCTACTTTAACAACTAGGGTGTTTTCATAAGCATGTGAACAAGGTGGTCATCAAACCCTTAACACTATGAGCATGTCTAAAAATATGTGTGATGGTGTATAATTAATCACCTCCAAATGATGAACTCTCGTTCTTCGACTTCTCTTAAATGCTTCGACTCTAGAACAACTTTCTCGAAAGGATTCTGAAGTGAATATGATCATGAATCCTATTAAGCAAGAATAAGGAGATAGTTTTAGCGAGTCTATGGAGAGTGGAAAGGAATCAGCGGAGGCAGGTTTCCACGAGGGGCCACTATGGAGAGTGGAAAGGAGTAACACTTGCTATTGCTTGAGCTCGCAAGGATACGAAGGTAGGGCTTCTAGAGTAGAGAAGGAATAACTATAGGTTTAGGAGAACAAGAAAATTTGATGATCCATGAAGGAAAAAAATCATTAGTAAAATAAAATAAAGTATCTAAAATCGAGTAGAGAATGATAGAAGAAGAAAAAGAGAAGTGAATAATGAAAACCATATGATTGGTGATCAAATTTGATGAATTCATGTCCAATGGTTGTAAAGAAGATAATTTTAGGTTAAAATTTATTTGTCAAAGAAACAAATAATTTATAAAATAGACAATTTCCATTTTTTTTAAAGTCCTTCGACAATTGATTACAATTAATAAGTGTTTTTTTTTTCTAATTTCACTCCTCTCCCCCAACCTACAAGAAAATCGGTCTTTAACAACACTCAAAA
>NW_027433787.1:0-1122 GCF_044706935.1 Curcuma longa
GGATGGTAAGTTTTTTCATATTCTAGATGTTTTTCCTCTTATAGTAATGAATATTTCTTATTTTATCTCATAAAAATTTTATTTCATAGTTTCGTAGAGGTGGCCATAGACGCACTACTCCTGCTGCACAGTCTGCTTCAGCACCTGCTCAGTCTTCTTCACCATCTAGTGCTGCAGGACCTCGCATCCACCATCACCACCTACTGCTGCAGGACCTTCGCATGCACCATCACCACCTAGTGCTACAGGACCGTCGCATGTGTTAGTACCGATGGAATCAAAATATCTCCACAATGGTATGATATTATCCACTTTGGGCCTAAGCCCTCATGGCTTTGTTCTTGGGCTCTCCCAAAAGATCTCATACCAATGAAGATACTTTCCATCCTTTTAATCCCATGATCTTTTCCATGTACTTTAGATGTGGGATTATGTTTACACTCTTGCAACCCAACAATCTCCCCCTCAAACAAAGGATCACAGGCCCCCCTCAATGTCATTTTTGATGTCTGAATCCTCGACCCACCAGGACTTTTTTTCCCTCGGTCTACCCGACCTACTAGGACTTCCCACCTAGCCGCAGCTAGGACTTTTTGCCCCTCGGTCCACCCGACCTACTAGGACTTCCCACCTAGCCGCAGCTAGGACTTTTTGCCCCTCGGTCCACCCGACCTACTAGGACTTCCCACCTAGTCGCAACTAGGACTTTTTGCCCCTCGATCCACCCGACCTACTAGGACTTCTCACCTGGTGTCTGGTCCTCTTGATTCAGACACGAGAGCACCAACTTCCTTTGTTTAAGGTTCAAACTACATGGTTAGATCTGGATCATGGCTCATCTAGCGGTTAGTTCGGTGAAGAGCGGTCTCACTCTGATACCACTTGTTAGTACCGATGGAATCAAAATATCTCCACAATAGTATGATATTATCCACTTTGGGCCTAAGCCCTCATGGCTTTGTTCTTGGGCTCTCCCCAAAAGGTCTCATACCAATGGAGATACTTTCCATCCTTTTAACCCCATGATCTTTTCCATGTACTTTAGATGTGGGACTATGTTTGCACCCTTGCAACCCAACAGCATGCACCTTCGCCACCACAGCCGTCGCAGTTACCTTCTCC
>NW_027433788.1:0-1429 GCF_044706935.1 Curcuma longa
CAGTGATCGTCTTTATAGTCTACTCTGTTACGAGTGATGTTTGACGATACCAAAGTACATAACTCCTTATGTAGGGGAACCGTATAAGTGACTTCAGGTCTGAAGACTATTCATACCAGTAGTCACATGAGAAAGTTTATGACACTCATATAACGATCCATGAAACTTTTTCATGGGTGGACCAATTCAGTATACATTCTCTAATGTATACTCATGTATAAACTCGATATCTCACATCTATGACTTGTGAGATCAAGTCATCCAGTTGACCAACATGCTACTCTCAACACATTAATATCAGCCCTGAATATTAATGCTTGAGTAGGAATGATTAAGAACATTGTTCTCTACATTATCTCACTATCGGTTCAAATAATCGATATAATGTAGATTAGAAATGTAGTCACGCAAAGACATTATTATACTTAGTTATTTGACACAAACATAAAGTAAATATAATAACCTAAAACCTTGCCATTATTAATAATAGAATATGATATAAAAATTCTTAGTCAATCATCATATAATTGGCTCTAGGGCTACTACTAACATAATCTTGTAAGTTTATAAAATTCACTCGTTTAGAATTTTTTTTCTTTATCAAGCATCCGATCTTCTTGACCTATTTGGACTTGCCATTTGTCAGACATTAAGTCATCCTTGATTTACTTGAACTTTTCCTTTGTCAAATATTTAGTTATATTTGGATCAATCCAAACACAAATATCTGGTTAAACATTAAAATCCTAGAGAATGATTATATCAATAATTTTTGTTTGCTGTTGCAAATCAACAACCTTGTTTCAAGCGTCCGGATTTTGTATTGTCCAGTAGGATAATAAATCCTTGAAATTGGTAGTATGTAGGTTAATTCGATTACCATATATATAGGTTTCTTCAAGTTCCGTAAGCATACATTTTAAGACAAGTTTTCAGGGATCTTAAAATATTGTACAACATGTTTTATTGCCTTTTTCATAGGCTCTGGTAGCAATTCTGCTTCTGGACCAAAAGCTGATAAATATAACATTTTTAAGTAACTAATTTGGAAATATCGTTGCACCATGGCAGAGCTTCCTATCCTAGGTAAGCTACTTCGTAATTATTCTTTCCTGTCATCATATGTTGTAGGAAAGTATCCTGTTGTGGCTTTCTAGCCACTTGGAATTAGGAACCTAATTAACTAAATCAGTATGTTCTTCTACTTCTATTATAGAGAACCAGTCACTACTCTTGGTTCCAGATGGTTCAGCTGTAGAATCAACTATTGGTCAGTTGTCAGCCATCAACAAATTTGTTTGGCCTTTACCACGAGTCGTTTGTTGTGAGTTAACTATTTCAATTTTAGAAGAAATAGTTCCCTTTTGTAGGATTTTTGGCAAAGATTAAGAGGATAATCTGGAGTAAGAATAAGAAACCTTCTGCAAAA
>NW_027433789.1:0-1855 GCF_044706935.1 Curcuma longa
TGTTAGGATTCGAGAGATGGCTAGAGAGGGGGGGAGTGAATAGCCTCTCTTTTCAATCAATTTTTCTCCTACAATGATTAGTACGCAGCGGAAATAGAAAGAAATACAACTAACAATGTAGAGAACAAAGCTAACACAAGGATGTACGAGGTTCGGGGATAACTTGCCCCTACTCCTCGACGTGTCCGTAAGGTGGACAATCCCTTGATCTTCGGTAGATCACACCCCGGATGAATCCGGCTAGATAGTATCTCCTTCTCGGTGGAGTGACCTCTCCACAACCAATCTCAAGAATAGAAGTTAAGCACAGAGATTATAAGAAGGAGGTTGAGGCAAATAGAACAATAACAACTTACAGCACTGCCTCAACTCAATCACAACCAAGAAGCAGAAGATCTTCCCGAGAGCAAGAGCACCAGCACCTTGCACCACCTCAGGCAGAGAACTCAAGCACGAGCAATGAGCGCAAGCAGAGAAGACACAACAAGCACACCACAAAACAAGCCTTTCTTTCGTTGTTGTTGTCTCTTATCTCTTCTCCTCAACATGCCCTTCTTCTAGCCTCTTCTCTTCTACTCGTTCAACGGTTACCTGAGCTCACCTGCAACACTGGAGTCATCCTCCTCCAGTTTCTGAGCCATCCGAGCCCTCCAGCACACTGAGGTCCCTCCTCCAGTTGCTAAACCAAGCTCTGAGCCCTCAGCATCCTGAGCTTATCCTCCTGTGCAGCTCTGGTCTCTTGCTGTCTTTTACCTGAAAACCAAAGTTCGACAAACTGCCACAATGGAAAGCCAAACCTTGAACTCTTCCTAATCTTCATTTGAATTCAAACCTCATCTGCAAACTCAGAGATGGAATAGTAAAGCAAATATCAGAAGTAACAGAAATCAGAAATGAGCAGTGCAGAAGCCTGAACACGATCAGAAATGGCTTAATCGATCAGACCATCGATTAAACGTCGCAATTCGTTCTCGCCATACCAGTGTAATCGATCAAGAGCCATCGCAATCGATTACTCCATATCTTAATCGATCAGGCGGTCATAAGCTATGGTTAATCGATCAAGTGATCGATTAAACCATCGCTAATTTCCTTCTCAATAAAGCCTGTAATCGATCAGAGAATCGATTACTCTTGTCCATAATCGATCAGTGAATCGATTATGGTGGGTTCTGTGGGTTTTCCAAATTCTCACAGAATGCTCTATAATCGATCTGATGATCGACTAACCAACCTAGCCCTTAGTTAATCGATCCACCCATCGATTAAACCAAAATGAATTTGAATCCCATCCAATCTGATCACTTGGTTAACTTGTGTCTAACCCGAGTCAACCACATTAGATCATGTATTCAAAAGAACAGGCTCCCAAGCCTCCTCTAACAATGATCCGGTCTGAGACAGGCTACCAAGCCTTCTCCGACCATAGTTTGGTACATAGAACGAGCTACCGAGCCCTCTCTGACCTAATACGGAAGAATGAGCTCCCGAACCCTTTCCAACTTCATTCGATCCAGAGAATGAGCTACCGAGCCCTCTCTGAGCCCTCTCTAACTCCATCTGGTCCAGAGAACGAACTACCGAGCCCTCTCTGACCTAGTCCGGAGAACGAGCTACCGAGCCCTCTCCGACTCCATCTGGTCCAGAGAACGAGCTATCGAGCCCTCTTTGACCTAGTCCGGAGAACGAGCTATCGACTCCATCTGGTCTATCTGAATATATTGAACTTAATTCTTATTCAACTAAAATGAACTTAAATCTGTGTCAACATCAAAACAACAATCGGGACAAACTGCATCAACAATGCTGTGTACTTGTCCTGATGTCCTGATGTCCTGATGTCAGATCCAGGTGA
>NW_027433790.1:0-1096 GCF_044706935.1 Curcuma longa
CTAGCAAGTTATCTTGTTAGAGACACATAGAGAAATAAATGTAAATGTAAGGATAAAGGGAAATAGGGGTATATAAGGCAGTATATAATTATTCCTCTCTACGATATTTTAATAAATCAATCAAGATTTATCTTGATTTAGGGGTGGCCGAAATTTCAAGAAAGGGAAGGAAATTCGAAAGATAAAATTCGAATAAATAAAGAATAAGGAAAGGACTCTCCTTAATTGGTAAGTTTAGAAATAATTTCTGCGGCTGAATTTTCCTTTCTCCTCAGATTTTTATTTTTATTTTTATTTCCTTATTGGAAGGAGTCATGGCCGAAATTATTAAGATGGGAAAACCAATTCGAAATTTAAAGATTTCGAAGAATAAGGAATAAAGATCTCCACGTATGGAAAGTTCAGAAAAATAATTAAATCAGCAGATTCCTTTCTCCTCAGATTGGATTCTTCTTTCCTTATGGGTCTTGGCCGAACCTTATTGAGGGAAGGGGATAATAAAAATTCGAACAAGAGGGGAAGAGAAGAGGGTGGTCGGCCAAGGAGAAGAGGGAAGATAAGGAAAGAGTTAAGGAGGGGATTCCATACCAAATAAGGAAGGGAATACATGGAAACTTTCCACCTCATGGCTCCCTCCACTTATATAACTAAGACCTCTCCCTCTCCTCTTATTCTTTCCCACGCCAACTCCTCTTCTCTCCTCTCCCTTGTGACCGAAACCTCCAAGAAACCTCAAGTGGCCGGCGGCCAAGAAGAAGAAGAAACAAGAGAAGAGAAGGATCAAGGCAAGGGATTGGTAAGGGTTAACCTCTTTGGGTTTTTCTCTCATCTCTTCTTGTTTTCTTTGTGACCGAACCTTCTCTTCACCTTCTCCTCTTCTTGTGGCCGAAACTCTCCAAGGAGGACAAAGGGCCGGGTTCCCAACCAAGCAAGGGAAAGACAATCACACGAGGACACTAGGAAATTCGTCGGTAAGGGATGGTCGAGGTTATTTTTCGTTAGTCGTCATTCTCTTTTCTTTCCATATATGGCCGAACATGTTAAAGAAGGAAAAGCTCATGGTTTGTTGTCAAAATAAGGGGACAACACCAAGAGG
>NW_027433791.1:0-2202 GCF_044706935.1 Curcuma longa
TTGTTGGCGATCTGGATCTCCGTTCTGCGATCCGGATTCTATCCGCTCCGAAGAGCATAGAACCCCACAGAACAAAAATTTATCCCGCCTTGGATCAATTGACAAAGTCTATAAAGAAGACTAGATCAATTGATCCTTCAGGATCGCCGATTCCTAAATTATTATCTACGGTATACTAAATTAATTCTAGTAAATTAAAACTGCGGAAAAATAAAAATTTACCAGAACCTTTTGGATGACCTCGCTGCCTTCCGCTGTATTCCTTTCTTCTTCCTGGACGTTGGGTGGACAACGATCCTCCAGAAGCAAAGGAACTGCAACCTCCGGATGATGAAGCTCTTGGATCTCCTTTCTTCTTCTTCGCTGCAACTTCGCCTTGTCTTGTCTCCCTTGCTTAGGATCCGGCCACCCCCTTGGAAAGAAGGTTCGGCCACCTCAAGAGAAGAAGGGGAAGGTGGCGGTGGAAGAAGAAAAAAAAGGAAAAGGAAGAAGAAGAAGAAGATGGGCGGCGGCTACAAAGGGAGGAAGAGGGTTTCGATTTCGGAAACCACTCTCTTCTCCTCTCTTCTTGAATTACTTGTGCCGCCCACCCCTTTGCCCACTTTTATA
Source organism: Curcuma longa (assembly GCF_044706935.1). Taxonomy (NCBI): domain Eukaryota; kingdom Viridiplantae; phylum Streptophyta; class Magnoliopsida; order Zingiberales; family Zingiberaceae; genus Curcuma; species Curcuma longa. Next base: position 610 of record NW_027433791.1, read on the forward strand.
GCCTCTAGTCCAAGACCAAGCACCCTTTTCTTGCCCATTAAGAAATAATTTTAATTTGAATTAATTCCATGAATTATTTCCAAATTATAAAAACTTCTTAAATCTAGGCCCTTAGATTAGCTTGCTTGGTTTCTAGCCGTTAGATCTTTTTGGAAATAATTAAAAGAATTATTTCCAACCTTATCTAAAGTGGCCGGCCATAATAAGGAATTATTTCCATGAATTAATTCCATATTAAAAGAAATAAAACTTAACCGAAGAGATCTCATCCATCGGATGCAACTTAATCTCATCTAACGGTTACGATATAATCTCCTTTAATATAACTTGATCTCTTCGATCCAATGGCCATGATGGACTTGCTTGGGCGTGTGGTTCAATGAACCAGCTCTGGTTCACCTCGTGAACCGGTTCTTCCTTCCAAAGAGAATTAAAACCGAACCGGATAGATCTCGTCCATCGGAGACGACTTAATCTCATCCAACGGTTCTAATCTATTCTCTTCTATTCCTCTTTATTTATTTCGATCCAATGGATGCAACTTGATCTAATCCCACGGATACAAGTTGATCTCATCCATTAACTCATCCTACGGTCGAGAACTAATCTCATCCAACGGTCGAGATTAAATCTCATCCGACGGCTGAGAACTAATCTCATCCGTTTGATTGCATCCTTTTGAAGATGTCTTTAGGCTACAGCGGGGACCTCGAGGAGGTATTGGATCTGGCCTTCTGATGGGTTTCGGATCCCGTATTCAACCCCGAATACACACCTACATCCATCAACAACGATCCATTCCACTAGAGGATCATTGTTGCACTACCAATCCAATCCCCAAATTACATTTTGGGTTCCTTCTTATTATTTTATGCATTGCTCCCCGTGTTTAAGATATCGTATGTCCGTCAATTATCTGAGTTCACTGACAACTCAATAATCGACATCTAAGACCTTGAATAGTACCACTCAACCTTATTGTCAGCCGGACCAAAGTCCACTTGCAAGATTTGACTTGACAATCCTTATGAGCTCTCCAAGGGGACATCATCAGCCCTACTGGGACACGGATTCCTTCTATAATTAATGGCACACCGTATAGATAGTAACATCACCCAACTTACCGGGAATAATTGATCTGACGGAAAGATCTCACCCTTTGGTAAATCAAAGCAATAATTACTACCTATAGATGCCCATTTATTACATCGGGATTAAGAGTGCATAATCTATAATAACAGAGGTCTTGTTCAATTTGTGAGTCAGAGTAAATTGAACAACCTCAATGGTCCTACTCAATACACACAAAGTGCACTAGTGTAATTCTACAGTCAAGACAGACAGTCACCGAATTACACTACAACCGTTCCCGATGGGTTGTCCAACGCCATCTTGGTTGTGAGCCTTAGTTTATAATTCACAAGGGACTGATAATCATGGTCTTCTGTGTCTCACAGACACCAAGTTATCTACAATGTGAATTAAGAGGACTTTATTGCAAAATACACTATTGCAATCATTTGACCAAAACATGATTTCTTATTTCATAAATGTTTATACAAAAGACAAGTCTTTTCAGTATACTTCCTAACA
>NW_027433792.1:0-4134 GCF_044706935.1 Curcuma longa
ATCCGAAACCCATTAGGAACCCATAACCCCCGACGCTTCTTCTTCTTCTGTTTGCGTGCCCGACTTCTCTACCCTCACGCAGTAAATGGGGCGACGCCGCTTCTCCTTTCCTTCCGCGTGAAACCGCTGCCTCCTCTTCCGTTTTCTTCTTCTCCTTTTCTCCGCCGAGCCGAAGAATCCTTTCTTCTCCTGGTGGAAACGAAGCCTTCTCCTTTTCTGCAATCGTCCTGCTGCCGTTGCCTCTTCCTTCGTGTCCGAACTTGCGCAGCGCCGGCCGTCGGTCGCGGATTGAGCACCGCTGCGTGGAGAAGAGGCCAACACCTCTCCCTCTTCTTCTCTGTGCCCTAGCCGCCACCCTTTGCCGCCGCACCTCTTTCCTCGACCGGCTCTGCTCCGTTGAGGTTTTGCCGCTGTGTGGGGAAGAGGAACACCGGAGTTTTCTGTTGGAGCCGTTAGTTGACCTTGGCCGATTGCTTCTAGCGCTTGGCAAGAGGCATATTTTTGTGCTATCTCTTGATCTGCCAGAACATTGAACCGGATTTTGGACGGGGTTTATTTTCGATTACGCGCAACCACTCTGAAGGCGGGTATTTTATTGTGATATGTATAGATTACTATTACTGGCAGTAATTTTGTTTGCTTACATATGTCTATGTTGAGCATTTATCACCTCTATTAGTACCATCCTGTTATCTACTATTCATTTGGCATATTAGTATCTTGATAGATTTACTGTTCATTGGATATATGTCATCTTATTTCTGTTGCATATACTATGGTTACGGAGCATCTCTGCATTTTTACATGCTGGCCAGCATTCTGTCCACTCGGTCACGCAGTAGCAGTGACGTCAGAGTACACAGAGGTCACCACCATATCCACGCGACCTCACCATTTGAGTGTGATGGATCAGACCATAGTTCAACGCGACCTCATATGGGTGATGGATCAGACATTTGAGTGTGATGGATCAGACGGGCATAGTTCCCACGCGACCTCACATATGGGTGATGGATCAGACGGGTATGATACAGTTCCCACGCGACCTCACCATTTGAGTGTGATGGATCAGACGGGCATAGTTCCACGCGACCTCACATATGGGTGATGGATCAGACGGGCATCAGGGTGACCAGGACATGTCATATCTACATGTTGCATATTGCATGATTACACTTGCCTTTGGTTATGTTTATTGTATTTGGTTATTGCATGCATATGTTTGACATGCACACAGGAGGCCTGATATCATTATGGACTACTTTACATGGTTATCTGGTATGTATACACTTCTTTTGTTCCTCCAGTTATGCATTTTCTATTACCTTCAGTAGATTATACATATGCATGACTATTACTGCTAGGGATAGTTTACTATACATGTCCACTATATACCCGCTGGTTTCATTGAACTCACTCCGTTGGATTATATGTTTTTCTTTCAGGTTGACGTCTATCTGGAGAGAGCCGCGCTGCTAGTCCCCTGGCGACAAAGTTGGTGATAGCGTTCCGCAAGTATACGGAATGTCGTCAAGTAATAAAAAGATCGAATCCACAGGGACCGTGGAATTACTTACTAGATCTAGCACAATAAGGTGGAGAGAATATTGAGCATGAGTTGTGTGGGGGAGATGGGAGTGTTCTAAAGTACTTTATCCTAGAATTCAGAGAAAGGGATCGACTGTGACACTTGTGGTGAAACGATCCTAGGACTTCAGACTCCTCAGAGTATGGATTGATTGACTTGGATCCTCTACCTTTCCTCAATAATTGTTCAATTGTAGGGATGTTAACCAATTTATCCAATTCAACCTCGTCAGGTATCCTCGAAATAATGCATTGGTGTTCTTACGTCACTCGTTATCGGTTTGAAATGGTTCTAGAAGCCCGGTTCAAGGCATTCCCGTGTCACTCAGGCGCCCCGGAGTACTAAAAGAACCCTATCCCCTGTCACAGGATATCTTTTAACGGATCTCTCCCCAACAACGAATGACCGCTAACTATCCCTCATAGGAATTAACTACGCATTAGGAAACCCCTCGGAACTCGCCCGGTTCAAGGCATTCTCCCTGTCACGAAGCGCCCCGGTGTACGGCCTAATGATCTCCCAATTCATAGTCAATCCCTACCCTCATGGATTCACACACACACAATTTATCATCAAGCACAAGCACAAATCCACAAAGCAATAGACAGTTATATCATAGAAAATGGTAGATTAATCAAATCCAAATACAATCATCCATTACATCTGATTCATCCTACATCCTAGAATCTAGGGAATCTACTCCATAGCGTGGAGGTTACAAACCAAAAGAAGGGAAGAGTACATCTCAATCACAAGATACAACAAGGAAATGCAGGAAATGAGACTTATCTTCCTCCTTGGACTGCAATCTCGGCGTAGATGGGATGAGGATGGACTGGAGCAGTCGGATCGGTGGATGGATCGTCGAATCTCGCTCCGAAACAGGCGTCGGTGGCTCTAGAACAGCTCCGGTGGCTCTCCAAGGTCTCCCCCCTTTCTTAGGTCACAACAAGGACCTATTTATAGTGCAGGTCACGAATGTAGCACGCCCCCGTGCACACGGCCGTGCCTGGGAGGCACGGCCCCGTGTGGGCGTCGGGCACGGAAGAAGGCACGGCCGTGCCTTGGGGGCACGGCCTTGAGCAGTGAAGCTTCTGTCCTGGGGCACGGCCGTGCCTCTGGGACACGGTCCAGACTTGTCTCTGTTCTGTTTGAAGGCATGGTCGTGACTGTGAGGCACGGCCTCAGCCTGTCTTCTCCTCATTTGCTGGACACGGCCGTGTGTTTGAGACACGGCCAGCTGCTTGGACCTTTCTGTTTTGGCACACGGCCGTGCCTGGTAGGCACGGCCAACAGCAGATGCTTCTTCTGGATGGAGACACGACCGTGCCTGTGAGGCACGACCTTGATTTGGCTGGATTCTGTTTTGAAGCACGGCCGTGTCTGTGAGACACGGCCTCTGGTTGCTGCTGAGGGGGAATGTAGGCACGGCCGTGCCTATGAGGCACGACCCAGGCTTGATGGTCTTCTGTTTGTGCACACGCCCGTGCCCTGTGAAGCACGACCACAAGCTGATAGACACGGCCGTGCCTGTGAGGCACGACCCTGTCTTGCCTTGTCTTCAATGGTTCTCCGTTTTGCCCGTTTTTACTCCATTTTCCACCTTGAAACATGTAAAAGCACGAGCAGATCTCCGAACTAGAAAATGCAAGATATGTGCCTAAATGCATAAATAAGGGATGCAATGCATACAAGAATTTAGCAATAAACTCAGAAAGATATGCAAATAAAGCATAAATACATATATACATCCTACGCACATCAGTTCCTACACTTCCACGATCAAACCCTGTCGAGCCGACGGCGTCCTGAGCGAGCAGAAGCAATCAATCAAGCCGTCGTAACGTCGGATTCGCACTCAATCGAAGATCAAGAAGCTCCGACACTTGGGTAACAATTTTATTAGTTTACATTTGTAAATCCGATAAAAAGATTGATTTTATCGTGATATATTTGTAATCGATACAACTTGTTTCCGTAAGGAAACAAGTTCATTAGTGGATTGCCCGTCGGAAATGATCACAGATCGTGGGCCTTGGAGTAGCAGCCTTCGGCTGTGAACCAAGTAAAAAAATCATGTCCCTTGTTTCTTTTACTTTATCTATAAGTCTTCCGCTATTGCAATACTTTGATTTACGCAATCGAACGAATGAGTTTTAGAAAATCTGAGAAAAATGCTTAAGCGCTATTCACCCCTCCTCCCTCTAGCGCTTAACACGATCCTACATTTTCCTCCTCTATTAGGGTCGCAGCACTATTGCTTCTAAAAATAGAGGAATCACGATTTTGGCAGGGTGGTTCAGTGTGGCGTCACCCTTCTCCAAGAACGCAATTTGAGGAGGGGTTTTTAGGGTTTCTGAACGAGGTTTTCTCCTTTGGTGAAGAAGACAGAGAAACTCTAGCTCGAACGTGGCCACTCCCTTCTTCCTCGCGAGCTCCGTCTATGCCTTGCTGTTGCTACGAGTGTTGCTAGTCGCGTGGGAAGAAGACACAGAGTCAAAACCCTAGATCACCATCTAGATCAATCAGAACCCTAAGCTCACAGC
>NW_027433793.1:0-9015 GCF_044706935.1 Curcuma longa
TGTAGGATCGTTGTAACACGCTAGAGGGGGGGGTGAATAGCGTGTTGTCATTTTTTTGAAATTGTTCATTTCTATCAAAAAAACTAAGCAACGAATATTAGAAAACAACACAGGGGACACGGGATTTTTACTTGGTTCCTAACCCCCCAGGGTTAGTACATCCAAGGCCTATGTACGGGAGGCGCCCGTCCACTAGTGGTCTCCTTTCCGAACTTTGTTCGGAGGTGGAGAAACCCGTCTTACAGTCAAAAACAAATAAAACAATAAAGTAAAATAGAAGGACAAGTAAGAAATTAACCAAACTCTTATCGCCGATCTGGAAGTCCTGAGCACCCCGCACTCCTCTTGGATCTTCCCCAGTTGCAAACGTCTAGCCTTGTTCGTGTTCAGAACCACCACTAGTCGGAGAGGAGAACTTGTAGATTGATATCTGGATGTGCACGCTCACCCCTCCTTTTATAGCATGCTCAAGTCGACTTGAGCCAATCTCAAGTCGACTCCACCTAGGCAGTGATCCTCTTTCTTGGTGCTGACTTTGCCTTTAGGTCGACTTGAGTCCCTACTCAAGTTGACTCTAGTCCGACGTGGAACTTGTCGATAAGCTTTGCCTTCCACTGTGTTATCTGATGCTTAGGTCGACTTGAGTACCTACTCAAGTCGACTCCATCCACTCAGGTCGACTTGACTCCATCTCAGGTCGACTTGAGTCACTTTGACTCAGGTTTGACCTGAGTTGACCTCGGGCTTGGTTCAACTGCCTTTGTTTGCTTCACCTCTGCTTTCTTCATCTTGCTTCCAGCTCCTGGTTCCTGCAAGACAAGCATACAAACAAACAGACAATCCTAAATCTTACCTTGTGGGTCTAACTTCATATTTCTACCGAAATCCTGGGTTAGTCTGACGCCTATTGTTCCATTCTGGGAACGCACCCTTACCCACTCCACTCGGGAGAAGTTTTGCCAACAAGTCCTCCAAACTTGTTGGACTTCCCGCTTAGCCATGGTCCCTGGCCCCCAGGACTTTTTTGCTGACTCGGTCCTCCAGACCAGCCCAGACTTCTACTGCGACTCGGTCCTCCAGACCAGCCCAGACTTCACCAACCCTCTGGTCCTCCTGATCGTACCCGATTGGATTTGGCCATGCTTCCTCGATCCTCCTGACACTGCATGGACTTGCACCTGGTGCACTCGACCTACTAAGACTTCTGCCTGATCCTCCAAACCAGGACTTCCCTTTGCCTAGCCTACAACTAGGACTTTCCCTTGCCTGATCCTCTAAATCAGGACTTCCACTGCCTAGCTTCACTCACCAGGACTTCCCTTGCCCAATCTTCCAGATCAAGACTTCCACTACCTAGTCTAACCGACTAGGACTTCTCGCTAGTCATCTGGACTGACTAGACTTCACTCACTTCATCCAAACATCAAGTCCTATTTGGATCAACCCCTTGGTCAAACTGAATCAGACCTAGGTGTATTGTCAAACATCGAAACTCTAGGCAAGATCTAGTGCTTCTTGCACCAACAATCTCTCCCTTTTTGATGTTTGACAATTTCTTAAGTTAATATCGGTCAGGTTTAATTATCTAGGAGAATTCTATATTATTAACTTAAGTTCCCTTCTCTCCCTTTTCATACATCAAAAAGATTTATTAAGTTTAAGTTCATTTTCTCTTGCACCAATAATAATGGTAAATGACCACGACTTGTCACAGTTCTTGAAAGTCATTAGTCAATTCTTGAAAAAGGCTATAGTAGATTAGAACAAAAATTTTGAAAACGTGTTTTAAAAAGTAATTTTGAAAATTCAAAATAGTTTTAAAAGCATGTTTTCAATAATTTTTTTTCAAATATAATATCTATTCCAACCATAGGTTTTGATAAAGATTTTCAAAGTAATTTTTTGTTTAAAATAAATTTTTAAAATAGTTTTTCAATAAGTATTTTCAAAATAGGTAATTTTTTTTGAAAACTAGTTATTATCCTTTTAGTTTAGAGTCTCCCCCTTAACCAGACACGTCCTCAGGGCTCTTTGTTAACCACAAAGCAACCTCCCTATGTGTCTTAGGATTTGACCTAAATCAAAAGGATAATATATGGATATATAATTTTTTTAAAAATATGATTTTGAAATAATTTTTAAAAACTAATTTTTAGGGGCTTAAATAATTTTGAAATAATTTTACTCTTCCGATTTGGACCTCCCCCTAAATCTGACACTTCCTTAGGGCTCCTTATTAACCACAAGACAAACTCCCTAAGTGTCTTAGAGGTTAATCTAAATCAAATAGAGTAAATAATTTTACATTTTCAAAATATAATTTTTAATTAAACTTTTAAATTTGAACTTCCCCTAAATCTAACACTCCCTTAGGGCTTCTTGTTGACTACAAGGCAATCTCCCTATGTGTCTTAGGGGTTGTTTCAAGTTAAAAGAATAATTTATAATATATTTTGCAAAATAAAGTTTTTCAAAAATAATTTTAGTATTTTTTTTAAGGTTAAATTTTCTTTTTAAAAAAATAAGATCTTTAAGAATGACCTTCATCCTGAACTAAAATAGGATCTTTCACCACAAGGACCTCCTATGTGTCTTAGGTGGAACTAGCCCCACACGATCGGCCCCACGACCATTTGTGAGGAGGTATCCTTGGTCACGACGCAGGGTAAGGATTTTTTGCCTATGCTGCTCTGCTTAGGGTGTCTTAGGGTTTTGACTTAGTGTTGACCTAGAGGTTTGTGTCTAAGTGTTGGTCAACCAATTTTCAAATATATAAAGTTTTGAAAACTATAGTATAGGTACACTCAACAAGCATGAATTTCAAGTAAATATCAAGTTTTCAAAAATAGTTTTTATAAAAATAGTTATAATAATTTTTGAAAGTCTTTTTTAAAATATTGTACTTTAATTGTCCTTATCATCTCACCCATACTAAGTGTTCGCAATACATGGCATACAAGGGTAACCTTATGGGTTATGTGAGATGAGTTGTCAATTTTATCTTGATTAAGTTTAAGTTAAGTTCTAATGAAATTTTGACCTTGTGTTAGATTCAGGTTTAACCGTCAATCAATTAAGTCCACATTTCAAAAATCAGTTTCCAGGCAGTGGCGAGGCACAGAGGCCTTCTTGGGTATCGGAACAACGACCACGTTCTAAGATAAAACTGATTCAAGAAATTATGACCTTAACCAATTTCTTGAGAAACCTTGGTCTAACTAGTCTAGGATGTGGTGAGGTAGCTTCGGTCAGTTTCACTTAGCTAAGCAGACCAAGCAAGGTACTCCTTACCCCACTTGACTACCCAGACCAAGCTTCCCTAACGTACTATCATCTCGCCCCACCCTGGTACTATGTTGGCAAGTATCAATCACTCATGTGTCCTTAACTAACTATTCTAAATTAAGCATTAAGTAAACATGATGACATGACATGTTATATGCGTTTTAAAATAAAATATATGCATGACATGGCAAGTATGCATGAGTCAAACAATTCACGCAATAATTTTTAGTTTCTAATAATGTATCAAATTCTTGATTTGATACATTTAATGTGAACCCGCGAGTGTGTCAATCCACTTTGACACACTTTGAATTTTATTTAATTTGTTTCATTTGATAATATTTTAATTTAGTTTCATAATTAAAAGTAATTTATTATACTTAGATTCATGGCTTTTAAATTTTTGTTTAAGTTAAGTTATTAATTTTAATATTTAATTTTTGAATTTAAATTTTAGTGATTATTTTTAAATTTCAAATTTTAAATTATTAAATTTTAAATTTTTGATTTCAAATTTTAAATTATTAATTTGATTTTGAATTTTAAATTATTAATTTGATTTTGAATTTTAAATTTTTAATTTGATTTCAAATTTTAAATTATTAATGTGATTTCAAATTTGAATTTAAGTTTTTGAATTTTAACTTTAAGTTTTAGATTTGAATTAATTAATTTGTAGACTTAGTTTTAGATTAAGTTATATTTGTATTATTAATTAAGTTATGAATTTTAATTATTAATTTGATTAAATTATTGTTCATTATTTTTTATTTAGATTTGACTTGTTTAAAATTTATAAAATTATTTTCTTAAATTTTAGGATTTAATTTCAATTTTTTAATATTTAATTTATTAAAATTATTCAATATTTCATAATTAAAGGGTACACAATTATAGTTAATTTTATTATTTAATTTTAAATTTTTAATATTTAATTTATTAAAATTATTCAATATTTCATAATTAAAGGATACACAATTATAGTTAATTTTATTATTTAAAATTTTTAGTTGTTAAATTATTAATTTTTGAAATTATCTTGATGAGTTTTAATTTTTCTTATTATTAGGATTATCTTGATTATTTAATTTTAAATTATTAAGTAAATTTAATTTATTCAACTTATCTTGATGGTTATCAATTTTATCTTATTTGGTTGAATTATTTTTAATTTTTGAATTTATTAAATTATTTGAAATTAAATTATTAAATTATGAATTATCTTGGTTGAATGAGTTAAAGACTTGGTCTAATTTTTTATTTATTTGAGATAAATCTAAATTAATTAAATTTGAATTATTAATGGTTGAATTTGTTAAATTTGAATTAGTTAAATTATTATTTAATTTAGATTTATTAATTAATTTATTTAAATTTGATAAATTTTTCTTGTTGATAAAATCTAAGTTTGAATTTTCTAATTTAGAATTATTTAAAATTAACTTAGTCAAATTATTTGAATTATTCAAGTTTGGATTATTCAAAGTTGAATTATTCAATTTATTTAAATTATCCAAATTTCAAATTTGAATTTCAAAATTTTTCTAAATTATCTAAATTTTTGGATTTATCTAAATTTAAATTTTTTAAATTTATCTAAATTTTTAGATTTATCCATTGTTGAACTATTCAAGGTGACTTTTTCTACCTTATCTAAAGTTTTTTAAAAAATCTAAATTTTTCTAACTTTTCTAAATTTGATTCGGTCAAATTTACTTTTTCTACCTTATCTAATTTTTCAACAAAATTATCTAAATTTGTAGAAAAAGTAAATCTAGCATGCACATACAACCTAGGGGCATTTTTATAATTTAAATGACATACCGATAACGCATCTCCTAATTCTGACTTTTTCGTCGTCTTCTTCTCCGGGCGCCGGTTCTTGTAATGTCCCCATCTTTAGCACTTGAAGCACTGGATGCAATCCTTCTTTCTCCGGGCTCCTAGCATCGGTTGCTCCTTTGCCACTAGTAGTGTCGTCCGATTCTTACGAATATTGCACTTTTTTTTGTAGTGCCCTCTCTCCTTGCATTTAAAACAAATAATATGTAATTTAAAATACTTATTTCTACTGCGACTCGATCCTCCAGAACAGCCCAGACTTCACCAACCCCTTGGTTCTCCTTACCGCACCCGATTGGATTTGGCCATGCTTCCCGGTCCTCCTTACACTGCATGGACTTGTACCTGGTGCACTCGACCTGCTAAGACTTCTGTCTGATCCTCCAAACCAAGACTTCCCTTTGCTTAGCCTACAACTAGGACTTTCCCTTACATGATCCTTTAAATCAGGACTTCCACTGCCTAGCTTCACTCATTAGGACTTCCCTTGCCCAATCTTCCAGATCAAGACTGTTGGTGCAGTCTTGCCCCAAGCATCATTGGATTTTAATGTTTGGCTAAAATGAATTTAAGTTAGGCAATGTTGGTGATTTAACATGTGTGATTTGAGTAAAAAGGAAAGTCCAGGTTTGAAGTCTTGGCAAATGGTGAAGTCCCGGAGGCGTGGCCTCTTGGCAAATGGTGAAGTCTCGGAGGCGCGACCTCTTTTCAAATGGTGAAGTCTCGGAGGCATGGCCTCTTGGCAAAGGTGAAGTCCCAGAGGCGCGGTCTCTTGGCAAATGTGAAGTCCCAGAGGCGCGGCCTCTTGGCAAAGGGAGACTTAGCACAATAAAGCTGAGGGAAACATCTCAAGTAAGTGCAAGGATGGACACGAGGCTTGTGGAAGATGTTTGAAGGCTTGCGTCAAGGCTAAGAGATAAAGAAGGAAGCTGAAAGGGAATTTTTAGCTTCACCAGTCGATTGACACTGCCATCAGTCGACTGGCGCCTTGATATAGAAGCACACAGAATGATCAGTCGACTACCAGTTGACTAGTCGACTTATGACCAGTCGACTAATGAATCCATCAGTCGACTGATATTTGAACGTTGGGCTGACAGCTGAAGAAATAACTCAATCTAAGTAGCCGTTGAAGCCCACCATTCGACTGGTCCTTAGGGCAATCGACTGACATCGGGAAAAATATAAAAAGACAGATTCAAGATTGAAGATAAAACTGTTCCAACACTGTTGGTGCAAGATGCACTAAGATCTTGCCTAGAGTTTCGATGTTTGACAATACACCTAAGTAGGTCAGTTTGACCAAGGGGTGATCCAAACAGGACTTGATGTTTGGATGTGTGGAAGTGAAAGGGGTGATCCAAACAGGACTTGATGTTTGGATGTATGGAAGTAAGCAAGAAGACCTAGTTGGTTAGACTAGGCAGTGGAAGTCCTAATCTGGAAGATTGGGCAAGGGAAGTCCTAGTGAGTGAAGCTGGGCAAGGGAAAGTCCTAGTTGTAGGCTAGGCAAAGGGAAAGTCCTGATTTGGAGGATCAGGCTGAAGTCTTGGCAGAGTCAAAGTGCACCAGGCACAAGTCTGGACTTGGTCAGGAGGATCAAGTTGCAGATGGCTGGACTTGGTCAGGAGGACCAAGTTGCAGCGGAAAAATGGACTGATCAGGAGGATCAGTTGCATTTCAAGTCCTGGGGGGCAACGACAGAGCCGAGCACAAGTCCAACAAGTCTGGAGGACTTGGTTGGCATAAATTCTCCTGAGTGGAGTGGGTAAGGACGCGTTCCCAGAGTGGAACAGGAGGCGTCAGACTAACCTAGGATTTTGGGAGAAATCCGAAGTTAGACTCACAAGGTAAAGTTAGGTTTGCTTCTTTGTATGCATGCTTATTTTTCAGGAACCATAATGCAGGCTGAACTTCAAAAGGCCATAACTTTTGACTCGGGACTCAGAACGAGACAAACTTGGATGCATTTCGAAGCCCTCTCAGAGATCTACAAAAAAGGTTTTTTGAGTCGACCCAGATTCGGTCTGGAGTCGACTCCAAGGGCTGGAGTCGACCCAGAAGCCCATTTGAGTCGACCCAGGCAAGGGATAACGTCCAGAATGAAGATTTATCCACCACATAAGCTGGAGTCGACTCAGGGCTTGCTGGAGTCGACTCAGGGGCAGTATAAAAGGAGGTGAACGCCCAGAAACGAGATCATTGAAGCCAGAAACCTCCCAAATCATTCTGTAGTGCTGTGAAACGCAAAAGAGGCCAGACGCTTGCAACCGGGGAAGATCCAGAAGGAGTGCGCGGCGCTCAGGACTTCCAGATCGGCAAAAAAGTGTTTGATTTTATTTATTAATTGTATTTACATTCAGTCTTTAATTTTTGTTTATTTACGGACTGTAAGACGGGTTTCTCCGCCTCCGAACACCGTTCGGAAAGGAGACCACTAGTGGACGGGCGCCTCCCGTGATTAGGCCTTGGACGTACTAACCCTGGGGGGTTAGGAACCAAGTAAAATCCGCGTGTCCTTGTGTTTTGGTTTTAATATCCGCTGCTTAGTATTTTGATAGAAAAACAAACAAATTCGAAAAAGCAATACGCGCTATTCACAAACACTGCACGACCCCCCCTCTAGCGCGTATGAAATATTCCGATCCTACAATTTAATGGTAAATTTTACGTTAATTGGATTTATTTGATTTTAGGGCTCAAATCGGTTCAAGTTCGAGTTCAATCGCAATCAGATCGAGCTAATCGGCCCAATTGACCAAGCCAACCCGGAAGACATGACCTAGATTGAGCCCGATGAAGATCTCTCAAATTTTTGGAAGTCCTAAGCTGCCCTGAAAGCCTAGATCAAGTCCAGATCATCAAATTCAAAACGGACGGCCAGGATTCAGTGATTAATCAACCCTCAACTATATAAACCAAGTTTAATCGATTAAACTCACGGATACTGTTCTTCGTTCCCCGCCGCGCGATCCCCTGCCTCGCGACGTAGCTCCACAGCCAGCCAAATCCCGAAATCTCGATTCCATTGCATTCTTCAGTTCCAGAGGAGTCCTAAACTGGTTCTTTGGGCGAATTTCGGCGGCAGGAAGGCGCACGACCGACAGAGGTTCTTCCGGCATCGCCACCTCTGTTTCTTCGAATTCCGGTGATCTACAGCATCTTTTGACACCGCGCATCGACGAGGGGTTCTCGGAAGATAGCGCGGCACGTCTCAGGATCCGGAAAGACCATCAGCACAAGGAGGAAGGAGGAATTCTGGTTTTGCAGCTTCAAAAGAGACACGGCCGAGAACTCTGTCTGTTCTGCAGAGGGTTTCTGCGGGGAAATTCAGGGTTCGGCTGCGAGCAAAAAGGTCATCAACCACTTTGAAGGTTCCAAACAGATTGTTGAAGCCAACATTGCTGGATTCAAAGGTTTGGGTGACGCCAAATCAAAAGAGCAGCGGAAGAAGGATTGAGGGATGTTTATTTTTCGTTTTTGAACTTCCTGTTTTCTGATTACAGTTTCTGCACGTTTTCATTTCTGATTTTTTGTCTTTAAACCCTTGGCAATTAGTTCTAAAACACTGAATTCAACTCATATGGTTAGTTCTCCTTGTTAGTTAATTTTTGTTTAGATTTAATTAGTTTTTTAGCTTCTCTTTGCTTCTGAAACTTCGGACAGCTGCCTCTTTGTTTCTGAAACGTAGAACAGCTACTGTGCCGTGCCAAAACCTTCCCATACCATGTCGTTTGCCAAGTTGTTAATTTAGGACAGCTTAGTTTATGCCATTCGTTGCAATTTCGCTATTACCTTAGATCTTGCTTAGATTTCGTTTAGACTTAGATAGCTTCTTTTTATTTTTCTTCTTGTTACTATGCCATCACTGTTCCGTGCCAAAGAGTT
>NW_027433794.1:0-1379 GCF_044706935.1 Curcuma longa
AAACTTTGATAGGCGGGACCAAGGTTGTCCCTCCGCACCCTACCAAGATAATATGCGTTGCTCTGCTTTGGCAGATTCAACAACATCATATGATCGAGGTAGTGATGGGTATCAAAATTTGGTAGGCATTATAGAGTTGATCTTGATTACGATCTAATCGAATCGGCGATTTGTATCTTATACGCATCGAAGGCTTATCCTATACTAGCATGCATCACATACACACAAGCATAAAATAAAATAAATAAATATTATGATTTGTCATGGCCCTACTACGATCTTCTCTAGCCAAAGAGAAGATCGGATGGTCAACCTAAGGCTAGCCGCTTCTCCAAGCGCTCCCTTGACCACCTTGTGTTGCCGGCACCCTCCTCGTAACTCCGTCTTCGAGTGGACTTTCCACCGTCTTCATTTGTACATTACAATTTAGAAACTCGAGTTACATTCGAGTCTAAAAACTATTTTACAACCAGAATATATAAGTGGAGGCACGACACGCAGGTCGCATATCAAATATACAACACGCACATACACAAAGACGGCGCGCAGGCCGTATTATGAATTACAACACATATATCCAAACAATTTGGGATTTTTGGGCCATGACAATCACAATTCTATACATAAGTCTAAATTATGTATTTCCATAATTTTCTATAATTTTTCTACTGATTTTTACAATTTTATGAGACGCAACTCCGAATCGATCTCGCTATGCGATTTCGGGCGCGATCGCGGGACACAACCCCTTGCGGGGATTAGGGGCAGCACCCCTACTCACGAAATAACCTTCATGAGTGTCCCATGACGATCTACAGCACCTTCCTTCGCTGTCCCAAAAATTTCGGGGCGAGATCTTGCCGATCCGGAGAGTTCTTCTCGGCGGAAGAAGCCTACAAGTGTCCGAACACTTGTTGCTTCTCCTCTACGAGAAAAATTCTCAAAAAATCATAAAAATTAGAAAAATTACAGAAAACTATAAATCTGTAAAATTTTGTATCTAATACAAAAAATACAAAATGAAAACATGTACAAGTTCGCACGTGGCTCTGATACCACTGTTGGGTTTTTCGAGCCGCAAAACCGCTTTTGCGTGCGGAAACCTCGAAGCCCCATGACAAAAAGGATCCGTGCGAAACAAGAAAAATGCTTGTACATGCTTAAAACCTTAGATCTACACTAGATCTACGAGATAAGAACTTTACCCTCGATGCGTGCCCTTCGCGTATCCCGCTCGTCCACGGTGGTTTGTCGGATCTCAAGAGCTACACGCGTAGTCTCCTCTATGGTATCCACTCGGACAAGATGGTGGAGAACCAAAACAAAAGGTGTGCTAGCACCTTAGGGAGCTTTTGACTAGAATGAAGAAGAATAAAAAA
>NW_027433795.1:0-1281 GCF_044706935.1 Curcuma longa
TGTTAGGAAGTATACTGAAAAGACTTGTCTTTTGTATATAAACATTTATGAAATAAGAATATCATGTTTTGGTCAAATGATTGCAATAGTGATATTTTACAATAAAGTCCTCTTAATTCACATTGTAGATAACTTGGTGTCTGTGAGACACAGAAGACCATGATTATCAGTCCCTTGTGAATTATAAACTAAGGCTCACAACCAAGATGGCGTTGGACAACCCATCGGGAACGGTTGTAGTGTAATTCGGTGACTGTCTGTCTTGACTGTAGAATTACACTAGTGCACTTTGTGTGTATTGAGTAGGACCATTGAGGTTGTTCGATTTACTCTGACTCACAAATTGAACAAGACCTCTGTTATTATAATTATGCACTCTTAATCCCGATGTAATAAATGGGCACCTATAGTTAGTAATTATTGCTTTGATTTACCAAAGGGTGAGATCTTTCCGTCAGATCAAATATTCTCGGTAAGTTGGGTGATGTTGCTATCTATACGGTGTGCCATTAATTATAGAAGGAATCCGTGTCCCAGTAGGGCTGATGATGTCCCCTTGGAGAGCTCATAAGGATTGTCAAGTCAAATCTTGCAAGTGGACTTGGTCCGGCTGACAATAAGGTTGAGTGGTACTATTCAAGGTCTTAGATGTCGATTATTGAGTTGTCAGTGAACTCAGATAATTGACGGACATACGATATCTTAAACACGGGGAGCAATGCATAAAATAATAAGAAGGAACCCATAACGTAATTTGGGGATTAGATTGGTAGTGCAATAATGATCCTCTAGTGGAATGGATCGTTATTGATGGATGTAGGTGTGTATTCGGGGTTTGAATACGGGATCCGAAATCCATCAGAAGGCCAGATCTAATACCTCCTCGAGGTCCCCACTGTAGCCTAAAGACATCTTCAAAAGGATGCAATCAAACGGATGAGATTAGTTCTTAGCCGTCGGATGAGATTTAATCTCAACCGTTGGATAAGATTGGTTCTCTACCGTAGGATGAGTTAATGGATGAGATCAGCTTGTATCCGTGGGATTAGATCAAGTTGCATCCATTAGATCGAAATAAATAGAGAAGAAGAAAGACGATCAAGAAGGATAGAGAGAAAGCTTTCCAAAAACAAGTTCTCTCCTCCCTTCTTCTTCTTGCCGCCGGCCCTATCTCTTCTTCCTTCTCTTTTCTTTTTCCTCCTTCTCCACTGCCACTTCCCTTCCTCTCTAAGGTGGCCGAACCTCCTCTTTAAGGTGGTGGCCGGATCTAAGCAAAGAGGC
>NW_027433796.1:0-4833 GCF_044706935.1 Curcuma longa
TGTTGGGATGTATACAAGAATCCTAGCTATCTATGTAAATAAATATTTTGAAATGAGAATTACTTTTGGTCAATATTTGCATTTAGTTTTTATGCAAGTGTCCATTTAATCTATATTGTAGATAAACATGGTGTGCGGAGTCACACACAGAAGACCATGTTATCAGTTCCTTATAGATTATAAACAGTGTTTACAACCAAGATGGATTGGATAAACCATTGGACTGGTTGTAGTGTAATTTGGTCTTAGTCTGTCTTGACTATAGAATTACACTAGTAAACTCAGTGTGTATTGAGTAGGACCATTTGAGGATTGATCGATTTATACTGACTATATAATCGAACTAAACCTCTGTTACTATGGATGTACATGCTCTTAATCCCAATATAATAACAAACATATGTACTTAGTATGTACTTCTTTGATTCATCAAAGGGTGAGATTTAGTGCGATAGATTAAAAGGCTCGATGAGTTGGGAAGTAGTATTATGTACATGGTGTGTTGTTGATTATAGAATAAATCTGTGTCCTAAATATAGGTTAATGATGTCCTCTTGAGGAGCTCATAAGGATTATCATGTAAACCCTGCAGGTGGACTTTGTCGGCATGATAATAAGGTTGAGTGGTACTACTCTTGGATTAGAAGTTAATTAAATTCGAGTTGTCAGTAACTCATTTAATTGACGAACATACGATATCTTAAACACAGGGAGATTAATGTACTTATAGTAAGAAGGAGCCCATATTATAATATGGGATTGGTGCGGTAGTGCAATAATAACTCTCTAGTGGAATGAGTTATTATTGATGGACTTAAGCTGTGTGTTCAGGAGGAACATGGGAAGCTTAAGCCCATCGGGAGACCAAAACCAATTTCTCCTCTAGGTCCCTACTGTAGCCTCTAGAAATCCTCGAATCTACCTCAGGAAGAATTCATGGAGACCTTCAGAAGAATTCTTGAAGACCTTTTGGAGACCTTCGGAAGAATTCTTGAAGACCTCAGAAGACCTTGGAAGACCTCCGAAAGAATTTTGAAAGAATTCTGTGAGAAATTTTGGATAGGAAATTCTATTTATAAAAGAAAATTTCTGGAATTTTATTTAGAATTTTTTCGAAAAAAATTTGGATAAGAAAGAAATTTTTTATAAGAATTTCCGCTAAGAAATTTTGTCTCTTCTCGTACAAAATTTTACAAAAATTTTGTTAAGAAATTTTATCAGAAAATAAAGTTTCTTAATTAAGAAATTTTGTTAAGAAATTAATGAAATTTTATTAAGAGAAAGATAAAATTTAAACAAGGAAATTTATTAAGAAACTAACAAAATTTTATTAAGAGATTTATTTCTAAATAAATCTAGATAAGATAAGTTTATTATATTTTTTCTAATAAAATCTTATCAAGAGATTTATTTCTAAATAAATCTAGATAAGATAAGGTTGTTAGATTCTTTCTAATAAAATCTTATTAAGAGATTTATTTCTAAATAAATCTAGATAAGATAAGTTTATTAGATTGTTTCTAATAAATTCTTCTTAAAGATTTTATTAGATTTTTTCTAACTAAATCTGGATAAGAAAATTTATTAGAATCTTTCTTAAATTTCCATGATGGCTTAGCTATATAAAGGAGGGCTTGCAAGAGGGAATTACAATTCTTTTTCTTGATTCTTTTCCCCCTAGGGCCGACGGCATCACCTCCCTTATTTCCTTTTGCCACCGCCACCTACAACTCCTCCCTCTTCTTCTTGGTTCGGATCTTCTAAGCTCCATCCCTCTTTGGTTTCGGTTCCTCCTCCATCAGCCTCCTTGCTAGGGCTGGTGCATCTCCCATTCTTTGCAAGGGCCGGCGACTTAGGGCTGGCGGACACAAGAAGAGAAGAAAGAGAAGAAGAAAGAAAGGAAAGAGAAGGCTTCGGTTTTGCTTGCCATCGGAGAAGAGTTTTGGTGGAATCATCTCGAAGGATCGTTGTCCACACAACGTTCGAGAAGAGGAGAGGATATACAGTAGAAGATCAAGGGGTCATCCACTCCTTCGAGACATCCCGCAAAGAAAAGGTATATTTTATTGTTTCCGCTTTAAATAAATTGTTCCTCTTATCCATGGATCCTGTAAACCAAACACAAGAGCCCAATGATCTAAAAATCAAAAGTTTGATCGACTATGAGGGCAACTTAAATCTGTTTCTGAAAAAAAATTTTGTTCTACAAGCAAGAAGTGTTTCAGGTGAAAACTTAAAAGGAATTGCGAAATGGTATACTCAGAAAGAGGAAATCGATTATGAGAAAACTTTTAGCCAATAGCCATGCTTAAGTCTACAGATTCTTTTATCTATTGCTGCTCATATGGACTATGAGGTTTGGCAAATAGATGTCAAGACAACTTTCCTTAATGGAAGTCTTGAAGAAAACATCCATATGCAGCAACCAGAGGGATTCATTGCAAAGGGCAAAGAGTATCTTGTATATAAGCTTAATCGGTCCATCTATGGACTGAAGTAACCTTCAAGATCTTGGAACATCCGATTTGATGAAGTAATCCAGTCTTATGGATTTATTCAATGTCCGGATGAGTCTTGTGTATACAAGAAGTGTGACGGAAATGTGGTGGTATTTCTTGTACTATACGTAGATAACATTTTATTCATTGGCAACAATGTCAAAGTGTTGTCAGACGTAAGGGTATGGTTGTCCAAGCAGTTCGATATGAAGGACTTGGGAGAATGTGCACATATTCTTGGGATCAAAGTAATAAGGGATCGCAAGAAAAGGATGTTGTGCTTATCCCAAACTTCGTATATCGATACTATCCTAGCTCGTTTTAGCATGCAGAACTCCAAGAAAGGTTTTCTACCTTTTAGGCATAGAGTACCTCTATCTAAAGAGATGTGTCCTAAGACACCAAAGGAGATAGAGGAAATGAAGGCAGTTCCTTATGCTTCGGCTGTAGGAAGCCTAATGTATGCAATGCTATGTACGAGACCGGATATCTGTTTTGCCATTGGCATGGTTAGCAGATATCAAAGTAACCCAGGACAGGGATATTGGACTGCGATAAAGCATATATTAGAAAGTGCTGAGAAGGACTCGAGATTATATGCTGGTTTACCAAGCAGATCAATTACTCCCTATGGGTTACACGGATTCTGACTTCCAATCAGATAAGGATAGTAGTAAATCTACCTCAGGGTATGTGTTTACTTTGGGAGGTGGAGCCATAACATGGAAGAGTGTTAAGCAGAAATGCATTTCAGACTCTACCATGGAAGCTGAGTATGTAGCAGCCTCTGAGGCAGCTAAAGAAGTTGTATGGCTCAGGAACTTCTTGATGGACTTAGAGGTGATTCGTGGTTTGCCCAAAGTTATCACAATTTATTGTGATAACAGTGGTGCAGTGGAAAACTCAAAGGAACTACAAGTCCATAAGACAAGTAAACACATTCAGCGCAAGTACCACCTAATACGAGGAGAAGTTGTTATCGCCAAGATTACATCAGTAGATAACCTGAAAGATCCTTAAACTAAGGCCCTTCTTACTGATGTGAGTAGGATGTATACATGTATTTATGTTTTATTTGCATATCTTTCTGAGTTTATTCATATCTTACATTTCCTAGTTCGGAGATCTGCTCGTGTTTTTATATGTTTCAGGGTGGAAAATGGAGCAAAAACGGGCAAAATGAAGAACCATTGAAGATAAGGCAAGACAGGGCCGTGTCTCTCAGCCTCCAGGCCGTGTTTCAAAGGGCACAGGCGTGTGCCCAAACAGAAGATCAACAAGCCAAGGCCGTGCCTCACAGGCACGACCGTGCCAAAATTCCCCTCAGCAGCAGTCAGGGGCCGTGTCTCAAAGACACGGCCATGCTTCAAAACAGAAGCTAGCCAATTCATAGGCACGGCCGTGTCTTCATCCAGAGGAAGCCACTGCTGTTGGCCGTGCCCACCAGGCACGGCCGTGTGTGATAAGCCCACAAATGATGTCACGAATGAGCTTCAAATTAGAATTTATAATCGAAAACCCTTAAACTCACAAACAATATAATACAGGGGCCACGAGTCGTATTTTCCAAGGATTAGTAGAGAATTGTATCAATTAAGCTTAATTGTCGTTATTTTTGGGTTTTTCAAATATAAATGGGGTTTTGGTGTTTTTAACGAAATGCAAATTCAGAATAATAAAATGAACGAAAAATGCACGTTTACTACTCTAGAACTAAAATTATTGAACCCAATTATCAACTAATCTATAATTGCAACACAAACCAATGCATCAACCAAATTCATTTATCATTGAAACATGTTATTCCTAATTTTGAAAAGAAACAGATTCTATCTCCTCAATTTGTAGTGATTCAGAGCTCACAATCAATGGCAAATGACCTTCATTCAGTTTCAACTGGGTAACAATGCAATGAAATCAGAAGTAATGCAATTCATGAAACATAGAATGGAGCTTAGGCTAACCATGCAATTTATTTTCAAAGAAACCAAACCAACCTATTTAACTCTAGTTCAATCTCACTAACAAAATGTGAATAACTGACAGCAACTTCAATTCTTAAACTAGACAATCTAATGAAACCTGATACAGAAGCAAATCTTGATACAAAACAGTGTCGTTAACTCTGAAACAGAAATTCAGAAATATCAAGAACCATTCAATCACTACAAATTCTACACAAACATGAAAATTTACCTAACAAATCACTTTCAGAAATCAATTACAAGATCTACTTATCAATCCAAGTTTCAGAAATTTAGAATTCAGAAACAAATTCAAAACAAACAGAAGATAAACTATAATGTTCAGAAATGATAAAATCAGAAATCAATTC